>NW_027013587.1:0-124840 GCF_036934945.1 Oncorhynchus masou masou | reverse complement strand
CAGAGTCATGGTAACACTGAGACAAGGAGGAGGACCTGGTGACTCCTCCAGTCTCCAGACAGAGTCATGGTAACACTGAGACAAGGAGGAGGACCTGGTGACTCCTCCAGTCTCTAGACAGAGTCATGGTAACACTGAGACAAGGAGGAGGACCTGGTGACTCCTCCCTCCAGTCTCCAGGCAGAGTCATGGTAACACTGAGACAAGGAGGAGGACCTGGTGACTCCTCCAGTCTCCAGACAGAGTCATGGTAACACTGAGACAAGGAAGAGGACCTGGTGACTCCCTCCAGTCTCCAGACAGAGTCATGGTAACACTGAGACAGGAGGAGGAGGACCTGGTGACTCCTCCAGTCTCCAGACAGAGTCATGGTAACACTGAGACAAGGAGGAGGACCTGGTGACTCCTCCAGTCTCCAGACAGAGTCATGGTAACACTGAGACAAGGAGGAGGACCTGGTGACTCCTCCAGTCTCCAGACAGAGTCATGGTAACACTGAGACAAGGAGGAGGACCTGGTGACTCCTCCAGTCTCCAGACAGAGTCATGGTAACACTGAGACAAGGAGGAGGACCTGGTGACTCCTCCCTCCAGTCTCCAGACAGAGTCATGGTAACACTGAGACAAGGAGGAGGACCTGGTGACTCCTCCCTCCAGTCTCCAGACAGAGTCATGGTAACACTGAGACAAGGAAGAAGAAGCAGAAGAAGGACAGGAAGAGGCTTCAGCCACAGACAGTTGGGGAGCAACAGAACCCTGTTAAAGGCAGAGAGGAGAAGCCTCAGCCACAGACAGTTGGGGAGCAACAGAACCCTGTTAAAGGCAGAGAGGAGAAGCCTCGGCCACAGACAGTTGGGGAGCAACAGAACCCTGTTAAAGGCAGAGAGGAGAAGCCTCGGCCACAGACAGTTGGGGAGCAACAGAACCCTGTTAAAGGCAGAGAGGAAGTGATTGGTGCAGGTAGACTATGCAGATTATCCACTGCTGGAGGGCGGAGGTTAACTTAGGGCCACACCCTGTAAGATCTCAACGCTGGGATGGAGTTGCCTGATGGCACGTGAGACATGAAGCAGATGACATCACGGATCACCTGCGAAGGAACCACTGTGTTTATCTGACTGTGTTAGACGTCACGTGTAAAAGGAAACAATGTGTTACGGAACTTTGCTTTAAATGTCACGTGTCAGGTTGAGGATGCCTTGTGTGGCTGTAGTCAAGAGGCACGGGCTTGGGGAATGCAGGAGTATAACAACCAATGTAAAAGATGGGGAGAGGAGCAGAGATTCTGGGGAACACAGATCAGGAGCTGACTGATGTATTAGAATTTAGAAGGCTCTTGAGTTAAGGTAAGAACAGAACTCAATTACTATTGTTAGAATTTAGAAGACTCTTGAGGTAAGGTAAGAACAGAACTCAATTACTATTGTTAGAAGACTCTTGAGGTAAGGTAAGAACAGAACTCAATTACTATTGTTAGAATTTAGAAGGCTCTTGAGTTAAGGTAAGAACAGAACTCAATTACTATTGTTAGAAGTTAGAAGACTCTTGAGGTAAGGTAAGAACAGAACTCAATTACTATTGTTAGAAGACTCTTGAGGTAAGGTAAGAACAGAACTCAATTACTATTGTTAGAAGACTCTTGAGTTAAGGTAAGAACAGAACTCAATTACTATTGTTAGAATTTAGAAGACTCTTGAGGTAAGGTAAGAACAGAACTCAATTACTATTGTTAGAAGTCTCTTGAGGTAAGGTAAGAACAGAACTCAATTACTATTGTTAGAAGTTAGAAGGCTCTTGAGGTAAGGTAAGAACAGAACTCAATTACTATTGTTAGAAGCTACTGAATTGCAATTGCAATATAAAAAATATTTTAAAAATATATATAAATTCCAGCAGTTGTGAAACTGTGGAACTAAAAGAGAAGTGTTACCGGGTTTCATGAACTAGTTAAATGATTTGTTGAATAAAGTGTTGAAGAAGAAGAGTAGCATTATAACAACTACAGCCTCAGGGGCTGCAGCGAGTCCATATTGTGGGCTCCAGCAGGAAACCACAGGGGAGCTCGAGGGTAACTGTGTGAAGAGCACTGAGTAGGCTGTAGTTTGTCCTTACTCAGATGAAGTGCTGAACCCCTGCTTTCAGTTAAGAATTTATTTCAATAAATTTGTTTTAGCTGAAACCCTATAACCTGGATTTGGCGAGTGTGACTCACCGGTGAGTGTGTTGTCCGGTCAACTAGAAACGCTAGCAGGAGTGTCTGAGACTATGCCGCGCGCACACGATAACCAAGTATAACCCCACGGTTGAACGTATCCTGCGTGAAATACGAGTTAACACGCAGTAAGAACTGGGCCACGCTAAAATAGCGCCCGAGCGGACGATAAATAAATATCGGATTACTCGTTGGTGTTGTACACAGAAATAACCCCCGCTGACGGGTAGTATACCGTGTCACCAACTACCCGGTGAAATGTTTCCAGAAGGAAGGAGTGAACTAACCTCTGTGGCAAACAGAGATGTACCAAGAGGCGTGACCCGGGTTGATAAAGTGAAGCCCAGGGCTCCATTGTTAACTCAGCCTCGGGTAGGAAGACCGAGAGGCCCCCCTCTCCAGGAAAGAGGCTCATACCGCGGCCTTCCATACTGCGGTCAAGAGAAGATCCACAGGCAAAGATCATCCGCGCGGCAGTGGACCCAGTAGGACGTCTGGGAGGCGGCCCGTACTAGTCACCACGACAGGAGGACAATTCATGCTTTAGGAAAGTAGCCATTATATATATATATACACGTTTTGCCTGTGCTACACAACAAAACACAAGGAATAGTGTTTTTGTAATTTGTTATTGGCTGTTTTTAAGAACATGTAAATGTGTCTCCTTTGGCCAACATCCCTCGTGTATTGATGGCGCTGGCTGCGCCAGGTAAGGTCTGAATGCATATGAATGTCCGTTACATTTCTAAAATGTCGGGCAAATTCCCCGTCGTGATGTCCGGCGCCTACTTTTCCTAAAGGAAACTCTGAAATTGCATGTTGTTTTTATTACGATTTTAGAATATTCTTGTGAAAACCTGTCACCAAAACCTGGACATGGCTGTTCATATGGTGGTTAATGTCTCACCGATCAGACGTTGTCATAAAAGGTCGGTGGCAAATCTGCGGGAGCAAACGAGCTTGGGACAGGGATGGGATAGCCATTCTTATAATGGAAAGATCAGACTCCATTTAACTTCAAACTTGTTGTTTTTCCTTTCTCAAGCCTAATCAGAGACATTTTCTGGGACAGTTATATCCGGGTACTGGCCACCAAAATCGGGGACGTCTGGTCACCCTAGAATTAAGATTGAATGGTCTATTTAAGAAATAAGGTCCGAAGAGGTGTGGTATATGGCAAATTGACCACGGTTAAATACTGTTCTTATGCACGGCGCAACTCCGGAGTGCCTGGATAGTTATTAGCTGTGGTATATTGGCCATACACCACAACCCCCGAGGTGCCTTATTGCTATTATAAACTGGTTACCAACGTCATTAGAGCAGTAAAAAATCTATGTTTTGTCATACATGTGGTATATGTTCTGATATACCACTCCTGTTAGCCAATCAGTATTCAGTGCTCAAAACACCCAGTTTCTAATGATCGATAGAGCAGAGAAGCAGTTTGTTGCAACCATGATTTATTCAATCAAAGGCAATTAATTCAACATACATATCTGTAATAGGGTACAGTAACTAAATGATATCGTGAACCTAATTATTTCCTAATCAATGGCTTTGATCAGGTCCTTCAAATAGAGTCGGAGCAGGAGTGAGGCTTGTGTTCTCTGTGTGGTGATGGTGTTTCGCTGTGTGATTCTTCTGCTGGGGAGGTCTCTCCTCACGGTCTGAGCAGTGGTTAGGATTCTCTCCTGGGGGAACAGTAAGTACGGGTCACATATAGAACACAATATGGGAAATACACAACGCAACCTTTAGGATATGAGATGTTACCAACAATTGCACCCTATTCCCTATTGAGCTCTGGTCTAAAGTAGGGGAAAGGATGGCACCCTATTCCCCATAGAACTCTGGTCTAAAGTAGGGGATAGGATGGCACCCTATTCCCTATTGAACTCTGGTCTAAAGTAGGGGATAGGATGGGACCCTATTCCCCATAGAACTCTGGTCTAAAGTAGGGGATAGGATGGCACCCTATTCCCTATTGAACTCTGGTCTAAAGTAGGGGATAGGATGGGACCCTATTCCCCATAGAACTCTGGTCTAAAGTAGGGGATAGGATGGTACCCTATTCCCCATAGAACTCTGGTCTAAAGTAGGGGATAGGATAGCACCCTATTCCCCATAGAACACTGGTCTAAAGTAGGGGATAGGGTGGCACCCTATTCTCTATTGAACTCTGGTCTAAAGTAGGGGATAGGATGGCACCCTATTCTCTATTGAACTCTGGTCTAAAGTAGGGGTTAGGATGGCACCCTATTCCACATAGAACTCTGGTCTAAAGTAGGGGATAGGATGGCACCCTATTCCCTATTGAACTCTGGTCTAAAGTAGGGGGCAGGATGCCATTTGGGACACACAGATGGTAAGTCTTCATTACTTCATGTTTCTTTAAGTTTAACAGACTCCCTCCCTCTACTTACCAAGTTCAACAGCCTCCCAATCCACTTGTTCTACTGGGGACTGAATGAATCTGCTGACTTCCTCTTCCTCTTCTTCTTTAACCGTCACCCCAACAGTTTGACTCAAGTCCTCCAGCTCCTCCTCCTCCACTACTTTAATGTTCATCCCCAGTGTCTGACTGTGCTCCAGCTCCACCTCTTCCTCTTCTTCTTTAACCATCACCCCAACAGTTTGACTCAAGTCCTCCAGCTCCTCCTCCTCCACTACTTTAATGTTCATCCCCAGTGTCTGACTGTGCTCCAGCTCCACCTCTTCCTCTTCTTCTTTAACCGTCACCCCAACAGTTTGACTCAAGTCCTCCAGCTCCTCCTCCTCCACTACTTTAATGTTCATCCCCAGTGTCTGACAGAAGGTCTCTCTGTCGTCAGGACCCAGTGTCTGACTGAAGGCCTCTCTGTCGTCAGGACCCAGTGTCTGACTGAAGGCCTCTCTGTCGTCAGGACCCAGTGTCTGACTGAAGGTCTCTCTGTCGTCAGGACCCAGTGTCTGACTGAAGGTCTCTCTGTCGTCAGGACCCAGTGTCTGACTGAAGGTCTCTCTGTCGTCAGGACCAAGTGTCTGACTGAAGGTCTCTCTGTCGTCAGGACCCAGTGTCTGACTGAAGGCCTCTCTGTCGTCAGGACCCAGTGTCTGACTGAAGGTCTCTCTGTCGTCAGGACCCAGTGTCTGACTGAAGGCCTCTCTGTCGTCAGGACCCAGTGTCTGACTGAAGGCCTCTCTGTCGTCAGGACCCAGTGTCTGACTGAAGGTCTCTCTGTCGTCAGGACCCAGTGTCTGACTGAAGGCCTCTCTGTCGTCAGGACCCAGTGTCTGACTGAAGGTCTCTCTGTCGTCAGGACCCAGTGTCTGACTGAAGGCCTCTCTGTCGTCAGGACCCAGTGTCTGACTGAAGGTCTCGCTGTCGTCAGGACCCAGTGTCTGACTGAAGGCCTCTCTGTAGTCAGGACCCAGTGTCTGACTGAAGGTCTCTCTGTCGTCAGGACCCAGTGTCTGACTGAAGGTCTCTCTGTCGTCAGGACCCAGTGTCTGACTGAAGGTCTCTCTGTCGTCAGGACCCAGTGTCTGACTGAAGGTCTCTCTGTCGTCAGGACCCAGTGTCTGACTGAAGGCCTCTCTGTCGTCAGGTGATGACGCGGATCCGGATTGGTCACCCGGATTCTAGAATGAAAACGGTGATCAATAATACAGGAAGTAATATTTCCTCTGAAGATCTGGGTCTGTGTTCATAAAGCATCTCAGAAGAGGAGAGCTGATCTAGGATCAAGTCCGCTTGTACATGTGATGTTGTTCAGATCCAATAGGAGAGCTGATCTAGGATCAGGTCCGCTTGTACATGTGATGTTGTTCAGATCCAATAGGAGAGCTGATCTAGGATCAGGTCCCCCCTTGCCCATTATTTATAATCTAAAATGCAAAACTGATCTTAGATCAGCACTCCTACTCTGAGATGCTTGATACATTTGGCCCCTGAAATAGATTACATTCGTTTACAGTAACATGTATAAAGCTAATTTTCTCCCACCTTGTTGATGTCTGATGTAGGAGGACTTTCTTCACTACCGGAGCCGCCGACAGGACTCTCCCCTGTAGAGAGAGGTTGGTATTATGGGTTATAATGAGACTACCAGGACTCCTGTAGAGAGAGGTTGGTATTATGGGTTATAATGAGACTACCAGGACTCCTGTAGAGAGAGGTTGGTATTATGGGTTATAATGAGACTACCAGGACTCCTGTAGAGAGAGGTTGGTATTATGGGTTATAATGAGACTACCAGGACTCCTGTAGAGAGAGGTTGGTATTATGGGTTATAATGAGACTACCAGGACTCCTGTAGAGAGAGGTTGGTATTATGGGTTATAATGAGACCACCAGGACTCCTGTAGAGAGAGGTTGGTATTATGGGTTATAATGAGACCACCAGGACTCCTGTAGAGAGAGGTTGGTATTATGGGTTATAATGAGACTACCAGGACTCCTGTAGAGAGAGGTTGGTATTATGGGTTATAATGAGACCACCAGGACTCTCACCTGTAGAGAGAGGTTGGTATTATGGGTTATAATGAGACTACCAGAGCCATGGACAGGACTCTCGCTTGTTTATCATTTGATGGAAGGATGGATGGTCTAAAGTAGCTCACTATGTAGGGAATAGGAGGCCATGAGTGATGTATCACAGGGTAAAGTAGTGCACTACGTAGGGAATAGGGAGCAAATAGGGACAAATAATCTGCCTCCACTTACTAAGATGAGAAGGGTCCCAGCCAACGTCCTCTCCATCAGAATTGATCAGACCACCAACTTCCTCCCCGTCTTCCTGTCCCCCGTTGTGACCGAGGTCCTCCCCCATGTGTGCCTGTAGGTGTTTTCTCAGAGCCTGCTCTGTAGGGAGGTCCTGTCCACACACTGGGCAGCATTGAGGCCCTGGGGAAATGGATTGTGAACGTTAGAATGCTAGCAACAGCGTTCTGTTTGTTTCACGTCAGCAGTGAAGTGGCCGACAGTCTCAGAAGGCAGTGAAGTGGCCGACAGGCCGAGAAGGCAGTGAAGTGGCCGACAGTCTCAGAAGGCAGTGAAGTGGCCGACAGGCCGAGAAGGCAGTGAAGTGGCCGACAGGCCGAGAAGGCAGTGAAGTGGCCGACAGTCTCAGAAGGCAGTGAAGTGGCCGACAGTCTCAGAAGGCAGTGAAGTGGCCGACAGTCTCAGAAGGCAGTGAAGTGGCCGACAGTCTCAGAAGGCAGTGAAGTGGCCGACAGTCTCAGAAGGCAGTGAAGTGGCCGACAGGCCGAGAAGGCAGTGAAGTGGCCGACAGTCTCAGAAGGCAGTGAAGTGGCCGACAGTCTCAGAAGGCAGTGAAGTGGCCGACAGGCCGAGAAGGCAGTGAAGTGGCCGACAGTCTCAGAAGGCAGTGAAGTGGCCGACAGTCTCAGAAGGCAGTGAAGTGGCCGACAGGCCGAGAAGGCAGTGAAGTGGCCGACAGTCTCAGAAGGCAGTGAAGTGGCCGACAGTCTCAGAAGGCAGTGAAGTGGCCGACAGGCCGAGAAGGCAGTGAAGTGGCCGACAGGCCGAGAAGGCAGTGAAGTGGTCGACAGTCTCAGAAGGCAGCGAAGTGGCCGACAGTCTCAGAAGGCAGTGAAGTGGCCGACAGGCCGAGAAGGCATTGTGAGGTAAATATGAGTATCTGTTTCCTGTCTAAACTGTCACTACCAATAATAATACAAATAAATAAATAATAATACAAATATTACATGTTGCTATGCAGGCTTTCTATTACACATAGTAAGATTAGCATCTGCAGTTTGAATACATAGAAAAATGATCTATTTGCAGCTTCGCCGTAACATTCTGGAATGTTCATTCAAATCGTTTGAAATTGTTACTGTGGCAACGCGTCGGCTGTAAAGGGAAGTGCTGTTGAACTCACCCCCTGTCTGGTTCTCTCTTGCGTGGGTCCGGAGGTGGTACTTCAGAGTGGCAGGCTGGGCGAACCTCCTCCACACAGGGCGCAGGAGTACGGCTTCTCCCCTGTGTGCACCATCTGGTGTCTCTTCAGGACGTCTGCCTGGCTGAACCGTCTCCCACAGTCGGGGCAGGAGTACGGCTTCTCCCCTGATGGATGGGTGGACAGACGGGTGGGTGGGAAAGACAGGCCGTGTCACTCCACAATAATGAGCCATTTACTTCGTGTTCGTATTATTTCTTATTGCTGTTGAAATGGAAACTGGAAGTAAGCATTTCATTGGACGTTGTATCCCAGACACATTACAGTGCTGTAATGTACGCTGTCAATAGCTGCATAAAGATTCAGGTTTTATTTAAATAACCACATTGTGGACAACTCGAGAGGTTTTGAGACACTGGTGTCCTTCGATCGTTAAAATCAACCTCACCTGTATGCACTCTCAAGTGGACTTTCAGGTGCCCGTTGTCGCGGAAACCCTTCCCGCACTCGGGGCAGACGCAAGGTTTCTCTCCCGTGTGAGACCTAAAAATCAAATCGTTCTTTAATTCAAAGTGCAATTTAAAACTTGGAAACGGACTTTACGGTAAAACAACATGAAAACAAGAATGAAATAAATGACCTCTGATGCATCTTCAGGCTGTCCTTCTGGGTGAAACTGGCTCCACACTCTGGGCACTGGTAAGGCTTCTCCCCGGTGTGAATCCGTTGGTGTTTCTTCAGGTTGCCTATCTGAGCAAAGCCCCTGCCACACACAGAACAGGAGTAGGGCCTCTCTCCCGTGTGTGTTCGCTGGTGCACTTTCAAAAATTCATTTTGGGTGTAACTCTTGCCACAGACGGAGCAAGAATAAGGTCTCTCCCCGTGTGTGTCCGTAGGTGGACTCTAAGACTTCCCTTCTGGGTGAAGCTCTTCCCACACACGGAGCAGGAGTGAGGCTTCTCTCCGGAGTGTATCCTCTCGTGTTCTCGGAGGCCTCCTGAGTGGGCGAACCTCTTGCCACAGTCAGGACAGGGGTAGGGCTTCTCCCCTGTGTGTACTCTCTGGTGTCTCACCTTATGGAACACAATGGAAATAAGTTATTGATTAGTTGTTTTGTGTTGTCCTGTCACGTTTCATGTACTGTGTGTGTCTTTTTTTTCTTTTTTTAACTGGCAAATAAAACTCATCAAACTCACCAGGTCACAGGGGCGAGAAAACTCTTTCCCACAGTCCAGACAACCGTGAGAAAAGGTTTTGGTTGGTTCTGTTTGGTCCTCTTGATCAGGTTCTCCTGACGCAGGGGGCTGTGGGATGGGGACGGGCTGGGCTGGTTGTTAACATCATCCTAAAAGAGGATGAAGGGCAGAAGGCAGCCTTGACTAGTTCTGGAGAGGGGAACAATTGTTTTGTTGAGGTAGACCAAACGAGTGTTGTGTTGCCGTAGACCATACGGGCGTTTTGTTGCCGTGGACCATACGGGTGTTTTGTTGCCATGGACCATAGGGGTGTTTTGTTGCCATGGACCATAGGGGTGTTTTGTTGCCGTGGACCATACGGGTGTTTTGTTGCCATGGACCATAGGGGTGTTTTGTTGCCGTGGACCATACGGGTGTTTTGTTGCCGTGGACCATAGGGGTGTTTTGTTGCCGTGGACCATACGGGTGTTGTGTTGCCGTGGACCATACGGGTGTTGTGTTGCTGTGGACCATACGAGTGTTTTGTTGCCGTGGACCATACGGGTGTTGTGTGGCCGTGGACCATACGGGTGTTTTGTTGCTGTGGACCATACGGGTGTTGTGTGGCCGTGGACCATACGGGTGTTTTGTTGCTGTAGACTATACGAGTGTTTTGTTGTGGTAGCCCATATGAGTGTCCAATACTTTGATCAGAGACTCAGGGCCTGTATTTCACAAAGCATCTAACAGTAGGAATGCTGACCTCAGACCCTCCCTGTCCAGGTAATAAGCCTAAACTGATCCTAGAGCAGTGTGTTTGTGTTAGTGCTTGGTAGGAACAAATGACTGCACCCATCCAGATCAGACTGGCCTTGCCTCAAAAGACCCACCCAGCGGCATGGTGTCAAAGTTGCGACTACAGACTGACTGAACAGCTGCAGTAAACAAACCGCCAGTGTAACGGATGTGAAACGGCTAGCTTAGTTAGCGGTGCGCGCTAAATAGCGTTTCAATCGGTGACGTCACTTGCTCTGTGGTTCCCCTTCCTCTGCAAGGGGCGGAGGCCCTTTGTGGAGTGATGGGTAACGGTGCTTCGAGGGTGTCTGGTTATGGGCGAGAGGACGGTCTAAAGTTATACTGTTACACCAGCTTGATACTTTGTAACATGAACAACTACAGTCAAATCAGTTTTCAGACGACTGAGCATAAACGGTCCTGGCATAACCGGTCTGTGCTATTACTCCAACTCTGTCACGCATCGTCTAGCAATTACAGCAATGGAGTGTTCACAACCCGATTTGAGACGAAGCTTGCCCATTCATGTCATGTGAGGCATTCGGGCTAGGACAATGTTATTAGATTTGGCTGGCTAGCTAACGGGCATTCGTCCGTCCCGTGTCTTACCTCGTCCATTATGGGTCGGTCAGAACCGGGAAGAGTGAATTCTGCCGACATGTTATTGATCGTTGTTCTTCTGCGTTCACATCAGCTCGAGGTCACTCACGTCAGTTGAACAATTTACTGGTCGTGAAACGATTTGAAACCTAACCAGCCATCTTAACGAAGGCAAATACATGCAGAAATCCTATATGTTGCCATTTTAACAGTAACTAGCTCGCAAGCCTGTTTTGAATAAAGGTAAATAAGCCGACTGTCTGCGTTACTGCATCACCGTACTTCCGGGTATGATTCTTCTGCATGACTAAACTACCCGGTGCATTAGCGCCACCTAGTGTATAGGAGTGGGAAGGAAGGCAGGCAATACAAGGAGTTTACAACCTGCTTTTATTTCAACTTTATTTCACTAAGCAAGTCAGTTAAGAACAAATTCTTATTTACAATGACGGCCTACCCCACAAACCATTCACATGCTACCAACCAGATGTAATGATGAGTTCAATGTACAATGTCCTAAACGCAATCACCACCTCTTCCTTCCTAATCTGACCTTTGAACCTTGGTCCACTGACCTTTCTGTTGAGGGCATATAAACACCGGCCCTTGGGCTCAGAGTCCCATCTCTTCTGACACACATCAAAATGGCTCTGATCCTACATTTGGCCTCATCTCTACCCAGTGGAACATTAATATCAATTATATCTAATTTAAAAACTATTTTGGCTAACTGGTCAACAATTACATTCCCTTACACACCCAAATGTGCTGGGAGGCACTGCATCGCAGTGTTGCGACGTCACTACAGCCTGGGGTTCGATCCCAGGCTGTAGTGTCCCATAGGGCGGACCGGGGAGTCCCATAGGGCGGCGCACAATTGGCCCAGTATCGTCCAGGTTAGAGAAGGGTTTGGCCATGGGGATTTTAGGTGGCTCATCGTGCTCTAGAGACTCTTTGTGGCAGGCCGGGAGCCTGTAGGCTGACTCCTTGTGGCGGGCTGGGCGCCTGCAGGCTGACTCCTTGCAGCGTATAGTATTGAGAGAATACTACACCCATTCTCTCAATTCTCCATAATAACATGAATACCTCCAATAGCAGATCACTCCTATCAGATGATAAACTATTCAAGACAGACGGAGAATCTGAGCATCCTATAATTCTAACAGGTTGTACGTCCTCCACCCACTGGAGGGCAACTATTATCACCAACAGTTCAACTGAGTAAACTGACAGTTCCTTTGCTGTAATCATAGTAAACACTTCAATATAGCCCTGTTACATTTTCCGCATTGCCATGTAAAAGCCCGACATTTACCAAGGCCGTCTTCAAGCATAGCAAATAAAAACCTTATTCTTGATATCCATCAGCTTGGCTCAGTAGTGTGAAAAGAGTTGGCATAAAATGGTACCGGAAAACAGAAACTTTTTTGTATTTTTATTCAATAGATTAAACAGTTAGGTAGGTTTTTGTCACCTATTTATTCAAATCACCATGACACACCTTTGTTTACGATCTTATAGTGGCCTAATGAACTGAATGACGGAGCCACAGCTCTCTCTCTCTCTCTGGGATCAAAACGTCCTTTGACTGAACATTATTTGGGATGTTATCCAATATAGAACACAATTATTACATCAACATTCTATTTTTTTTTTTTAAACAATCATTTCAACTGGGTTCCTCACACAGAATGTGGTGGACAGAGAACAAGCGTTCCACGATTCCAATTTAGAACACCGTCTAGCGTCCATCTTTTGGGGGTTCACTTTCTCTGGTTCAAGTTCAATAACAAACTGAACAGCACTGATTATTTCATCTCTCCATCAGAACTGGGTGCTTTCTTCGAGTGGAATGTAGAACCACGTCCATTGTAATTGTTCTAACCGAGCCTATCGTTCTTCATCATAAGGTTAATAGTTGTGTTTGTCCACCCTACTAACAAACACCCGTAGTTCTACTGTCAACACTTACTGATAAAGCCTCCCCATTCTTTCCCCCAAACAGAGTAGGGTGAAGTTGCCCGAGACGCTGGTCAGTTTTGCATCTCCCCACTAATGGTTAAGGTTAGGATTCAGGCAGGGGAACTTCACCCAGCAGCTGTCCCCTCCCCAGCAGCCCGTGTCCTGCATCAGAACTCTGGGAATCATTTAGGTGGATTCTAGAACCATGTCTATTCCAATGGAGTGTATTGTTCTCCTGTCTGATGATGATCAACGTGTATCATTGTTGTTGTCCAGCCGGGCTAACATCACCAATAGGAATACTAAGCTGATCACGTCTTGCGTTCAAAGCCTCGTGGTCATTCACTCCGTCTCCTCTCCAGTATCAGCGTGCGTCCTGTCACTGTGGTGTGTCCGTTGGTGAGCCCGTAGCTTCTGACAGCGGCCGTATCTCTTCCCACAGTAGTCACAGCTGTACGGCCTCTCCCCTGTGTGAACTCTGTGGTGGATCCTGAGGTGTGACGCTCTAGAGAACCCTCTCCCACAGACCAGACACAGGTGAGGCTTCTCTCCACTGTGAGACTGCTGGTGCTCCCTCAGATGTCCGGATTGGGTGAAACTCTTCCCACACAGGGCAAGAGTAGGGCTTCTCTCCCGTGTGTGTGAGGAGGTGTCGTCTCATGGCTCCCAGGTGAGCGAACTTCTTGCCACAGTCGGGGCAGGGGTACGGCTTCTCTCCCGTGTGGATTCTCATGTGGATCTGTAGTACCGAGAGCTTGTAGCACTCTCTGCCACACACCGAGCAGCAGTGAGACGTCTTCGTTTTGTGACTCTCCTGGTGTTCAGGATGTTCTGATGTGGCGGGACTCGCTCTGCTGTCTAAGCCACAGTTAGGGCTCTCTCCTGTGTGAATAACAGAGTGGGTTCGGTATTGAGGCGAGCAAGTCGACATTCATTCACAGTCCGTATCCCAAATGGCACCTTATCCTCTATCAAGTGCATCCACTTTGTCCAGGACCCTGGTCAACAAGTAGTGCACTTCATAGGAGATGGGGTGAACAGAACCTCAGTCAACTAAAGAACAGTGTTCTGCCTCCACTTACTATGTTGAACAGAACCCCAGTCAACTAAAGAACAGTGTTCTGCCTCCACTTACTATGTTGAACAGAACCCCAGTCAACTAAAGAACACTACCTCCACTTACTATGTTGAACAGAACCCCAGTCAACTAAAGAACAGAGTTCTGCCTCCACTTAATATGTTGAACAGAACCCCAGTCAACTAAAGAACAGAGTTCAAACTCCACTTACTATGTTGAACAGAACCCCAGTCAACTAAAGAACAGTCAGTGTTCTGCCTCCACTTACTATGTTGAACAGAACCCCAGTCAACTAAGGAACAGTGTTCTGCCTCCACTTACTATGTTGAACAGAACCCCAGTCAACTAAAGAACAGTGTTCTGCCTCCACTTACTATGTTGAACAGAACCCCAGTCAACTAAAGAACAGTGTTCTGCCTTCACTTACTATGTTGAACAGAACCCCAGTCAACTAAAGAACAGTGTTCTGCCTCCACTTAATATGTTGAACAGAACCCCAGTCAACTAAAGAACAGTGTTCTACCTCCACTTACTATGTTGAACAGAACCCCAGTCAACTAAAAAACAGTGTTCTGCCTCCACTTACTATGTTGAACAGAACCCCAGTCAACTAAAGAACAGTCAGTGTTCTGCCTCCACTTACTATGTTGAACAGAACCCCAGTCAACTAAAGAACAGTGTTCTGCCTCCACTTAATATGTTGAACAGAACCCCAGTCAACTAAAGAACAGACGTCTGCCTCCACTTACTATGTTGAACAGAACCCCAGTCAACTAAAGAACAGTCAGTGTTCTGCCTCCACTTACTATGTTGAACAGAACCCCAGTCAACTAAAGAACAGTGTTCTGCCTCCACTTAATATGTTGAACAGAACCCCAGTCAACTAAAGAACAGACGTCTGCCTCCACTTAATATGTTGAACAGAACCCCAGTCAACTAAAGAACAGTGTTCTGCCTCCACTTACTATGTTGAACAGAACCCCAGTCAACTAAAGAAGTCTTCTGCCTCCACTTACTATGTTGAACAGAACCCCAGTCAACTAAAGAACAGTCAGTGTTCTGCCTCCACTTACTATGTTGAACAGAACCCCAGTCAACTAAAGAACAGTGTTCTGCCTCCACTTAATATGTTGAACAGAACCCCAGTCAACTAAAGAACAGTATTCTGCCTCCACTTACTATGTTGAACAGAACCCCAGTCAACTAAAGAACAGAGTTCTACCTCCACTTACTATGTTGAACAGAACCCCAGTCAACTAAAGAACAGAGTTCTGCCTCCACTTACTATGTTGAACAGAACCCCAGTCAACTAAAGAACAGTGTTCTGCCTCCACTTAATATGTTGAACAGAACCCCAGTCAACTAAAGAACAGTGTTCTGCCTCCACTTACTATGTTGAACAGAACCCCAGTCAACTAAAGAACAGAGTTCTACCTCCACTTACTATGTTGAACAGAATCCCAGTTAAATTCTTCTCCTTCAGAATTGATGAAACCACCAACTTCATCCTCCTCTTTCACTTCCTCCTTCCCCTCTTCTACAATATGAATGTTCATCCCAGGTGTTTGAGTGATGTCCTCCTCATGTCTTGGATCGGGACCCTGGGACTCTATGGCTTTGGTGCTGGATTGGTGACCAGGATCCTACAATGAAAACATAACATCATTAATCATGTCAGAACTCTATTTATAAACACAATACAAGAAAGACTTCTGTTCAATCCTTTCAAGACCTGAAAGCTGTCCATGAGGTTCCAGACGTGAAAGCTTTATACATGAGGTTCCAGACCTGAAAGCTTTACATGAGGTTCCAGACCTGAAAGCTTTACATGAGGTTACAGACCTGAAAGCTTTATACATGAGGTTCCAGACCTGAAAGCTTTACATGAGGTTCCAGACCTGAAAGCTTTACATGAGGTTCCAGACCTGAAAGCTTTATACACGAGGTTCCAGACCTGAAAGCTTTATACACGAGGTTCCAGACCTGAAAGCTTTATACACGAGGTTCCAGACGTGAAAGCTTTATACACGAGGTTCCAGACGTGAAAGCTTTATACACGAGGTTCCAGACCTGAAAGCTTTATACACGAGGTTCCAGACCTGAAAGCTTTATACACGAGGTTCCAGACCTGAAAGCTTTATACACGAGGTTCCAGACCTGAAAGCTTTATACACGAGGTTCCAGACCTGAAAGCTTTATACACGAGGTTCCAGACCTGAAAGCTTTATACACGAGGTTCCAGACCTGAAAGCTTTATACACGAGGTTCCAGACCTGAAAGCTTTATACACGAGGTTCCAGACCTGAAAGCTTTATACACGAGGTTCCAGACCTGAAAGCTTTATACACGAGGTTCCAGACCTGAAAGCTTTATACACGAGGTTCCAGACCTGAAAGCTTTATACACGAGGTTCCAGACCTGAAAGCTTTATACACGAGGTTCCAGACCTGAAAGCTTTATACACGAGGTTCCAGACCTGAAAGCTTTATACACGAGGTTCCAGACCTGAAAGCTTTATACACGAGGTTCCAGACCTGAAAGCTTTATACACGAGGTTCCAGACCTGAAAGCTTTATACACGAGGTTCCAGACCTGAAAGCTTTATACACGAGGTTCCAGACCTGAAAGCTTTATACACGAGGTTCCAGACCTGAAAGCTTTATACACGAGGTTCCAGACCTGAAAGCTTTATACACGAGGTTCCAGACCTGAAAGCTTTATACACGAGGTTCCAGACCTGAAAGCTTTATACACGAGGTTCCAGACCTGAAAGCTTTATACACGAGGTTCCAGACCTGAAAGCTTTATACACGAGGTTCCAGACCTGAAAGCTTTATACACGAGGTTCCAGACCTGAAAGCTTTATACACGAGGTTCCAGACCTGAAAGCTTTATACACGAGGTTCCAGACCTGAAAGCTTTATACACGAGGTTCCAGACCTGAAAGCTTTATACACGAGGTTCCAGACCTGAAAGCTTTATACACGAGGTTCCAGACCTGAAAGCTTTATACACGAGGTTCCAGACCTGAAAGCTTTATACACGAGGTTCCAGACCTGAAAGCTTTATACACGAGGTTCCAGACCTGAAAGCTTTATACACGAGGTTCCAGACCTGAAAGCTTTATACACGAGGTTCCAGACCTGAAAGCTTTACACACGAGGTTCCAGACCTGAAAGCTTTACACACGAGGTTCCAGACCTGAAAGCTTTACACACGAGGTTCCAGACCTGAAAGCTTTACACATGAGGTTCCAGACCTGAAAGCTTTACACATGAGGTTCCAGACCTGAAAGCTTTACACATGAGGTTCCAGACCTGAAAGCTTTACATGAGGTTCCAGACCTGAAAGCTTTACATGAGGTTCCAGACCTGAAAGCTTTACATGAGGTTCCAGACCTGAAAGCTTTACATGAGGTTCCAGACCTGAAAGCTTTACATTAGGTTCCAGACCTGAAAGCTTTACATGAGGTTCCAGACCTGAAAGCTTTACATTAGGTTCTATGTGTGGCCTTTAAAATAAACACATTTAATCTCATAAAATGTTGGTCATTAATGTCTCCCACCTTGTTGATGTGTGATGTAGGGGGACTTCCTCCTTCACTACCAGAGTCATGGACAGGACTCTCACCTGTAGAGAGAGGTTGGTATTATGGGTTATAATGAGACTACCAGGACTCCTGCAGAGAGAGGTTGGTATTATGGGTTATAATGAGACTACCAGGACTCCTGTAGAGAGAGGTTGGTATTATGGGTTATAATGAGACTACCAGGACTCCTGTAGAGAGAGGTTGGTATTATGGGTTATAATGAGGTTGGTATTATGGGTTATAATGAGACTACCAGGACTCCTGTAGAGAGAGGTTGGTATTATGGGTTATAATGAGACTACCAGGACTCCTGTAGAGAGAGGTTGGTATTATGGGTTATAATGAGACTACCAGGACTCCTGTACAGAGAGGTTGGTATTATGGGTTATAATGAGACTACCAGGACTCCTGTAGAGAGAGGTTGGTATTATGGGTTATAATGAGACTACCAGGACTCCTGTAGAGAGAGGTTGGTATTATGGGTTATAATGAGACTACCAGGACTCCTGTAGAGAGAGGTTGGTATTATGGGTTACAATGAGACTACCAGGACTCCTGTAGAGAGAGGTTGGTATTATGGGTTATAATGAGACTACCAGGACTCCTGTAGAGAGAGGTTGGTATTATGGGTTATAATGAGACTACCAGGACTCCTGTAGAGAGAGGTTGGTATTATGGGTTATAATGAGACTACCAGGACTCCTGTAGAGAGAGGTTGGTATTATGGGTTATAATGAGACTACCAGGACTCCTGTAGAGAGAGGTTGGTATTATGGGTTATAATGAGACTACCAGGACCCCTGTAGAGAGAGGTTGGTATTATGGGTTATAATGAGACTACCAGGACTCCTGTAGAGAGAGGTTGGTATTATGGGTTATAATGAGACTACCAGGACCATGGACAGGACTCTCTCATGTTTATCATTTGATGGAAGGATGGATGGTCTACGGAGGGAATAGGTTGCCGTTAGATATGTATCACAGGGTAAAGTAGTGCACTATGTAGGGAATAGGGGGCCATTAGGGATGTATCTCAGGGTAAAGTAGTGCACTATGTAGGGAATAGGGGGCCATTAGGGATGTATATCAGGGTAAAGTAGTGCACTATGTAGGGAATAGGGGGCCATTAGGGATGTATCACAGGGTGAAGTAGTGCACTATGTAGGGAATAGGGGGCCATTAGGGATGTATATCAGGGTAAAGTAGTGCACTATGTAGGGAATAGGTTACCATTAGGGATGTATATTAGGGAAAAGTAGTGCACTACGTAGGGAATAGGGGGCCATTATGGATGTATATTAGGGTAAAGTAGTGCACTACGTAGGGAATAGAGTGCCATTAGAGATGTATATTAGGGTAAAGTAGTGCACTACATAGGGAGCCAATAGGGACAAATAATCTGCCTCCACTTACTAAGATGAGAAGTGTCCCAGCCAACGTCCTCTCCATCAGAATTGATCAGACCACCAACTTCCTCCTCCCCGTCTTCCTGTCCCCCGTTGTGACCGAGGTCCTCCCCCATGTGTGCCTGTAGGTGTTTTCTCAGAGCCTGCTCTGTAGGGAGGTCCTGTCCACACACTGGGCAGCATTGAGGCCCTGGGGAAATGGATTGTGAACGTTAGAATGCTAGCAACAGCGTTCTGTTTGTTTCACGTCAGCAGTGAAGTGGCCGACAGTCTCAGAAGGCAGTGAAGTGGCCGACAGTCTCAGAAGGCAGTGAAGTGGCCGACAGTCTCAGAAGGCAGTGAAGTGGCCGACAGTCTCAGAAGGCAGTGAAGTGGCCGACAGGCCGAGAAGGCAGTGAAGTGGCCGACAGTCTCAGAAGGCAGTGAAGTGGCCGACAGGCCGAGAAGGCAGTGAAGTGGCCGACAGTCTCAGAAGGCAGTGAAGTGGCCGACAGTCTCAGAAGGCAGTGAAGTGGACGACAGGCCGAGAAGGCCGAGAAGGCAGTGAAGTGGCCGACAGTCTCAGAAGGCAGTGAAGTGGCCGACAGTCTCAACAGGCAGTGAAGTGGCCGACAGTCTCAGAAGGCAGTGAAGTGGCCGACAGTCTCAGAAGGCAGTGAAGTGGCCGACAGTCTCAGAAGGCAGTGAAGTGGCCAACAGGCCGAGAAGGCAGTGAAGTGGCCGACAGTCTCAGAAGGCAGTGAAGTGGCCAACAGTCTCAACAGGCAGTGAAGTGGCCGACAGTCTCAGAAGGAAGTGAAGTAGCCGACAGTCTCAGAAGGCAGTGAAGTGGCCGACAGTCTCAGAAGGCAGTGAAGTGGCCGACAGTCTCAGAAGGCAGTGAAGTGGCCGACAGTCTCAGAAGGCAGTGAAGTGGCCGACAGTCTCTGAAGGCAGTGAAGTGGCCGACAGTCTCAGAAGGCAGTGAAGTGGCCGACAGTCTCAGAAGGCAGTGAAGTGGCCGACAGTCTCAGAAGGCAGTGAAGTGGCCGACAGTCTCAGAAGGCAGTGAAGTGGCCGACAGTCTCAGAAGGCAGTGAAGTGGCCGACAGTCTCAGAAGGCAGTGAAGTGGCCGACAGTCTCTGAAGGAAGTGAAGTGGCCGACAGTCTCAGAAGGCAGTGAAGTGGCCGACAGGCCGAGAAGGCAGTGAAGTGGCCGACAGGCCGAGAAGGCAGTGTGAGGTAAATATGAGTATCTGTTTCCTGTCTAAACTGTCACTACCAATAATAATACAAATATTACATGTTGCTATGCAGTCTTTCTATTACACGTAGTAAGATTAGCATCTGCAGTTTGAATACATAGAAAAATGATCTATTTGCAGCTTCGCCGTAACATTCTGGAATGTTCATTCAAATCGTTCCAACTGAAATTGTTACTGTGGCAACGCTTCGGCTGTAAAGGGAAGTGCTGTTGAACTCACCCCCTGTCTGGTTCTCTCTTGCGTGGGTCCGGAGGTGGTACTTCAGAGTGCCAGGCTGGGCGAACCTCCTCCCACACAGGGCGCAGGAGTACGGCTTCTCCCCTGTGTGCACCATCTGGTGTCTCTTCAGGATGTCTGCCTGGCTGAACCGTCTCCCACAGTCGGGGCAGGAGTACGGCTTCTCCCCTGATGGATGGGTGGACAGACGGGTGGGTGGGAAAGACAGACCGTGTCACTCCACAATAATGAGCCATTTACTTCGTGTTCGTATTATTTCTTATTGCTGTTGAAATGGAACCTGGAAGCATTTCATTGGACGTTGTATCCCAGATAAATTACAGTGCTGTAATGTATGCTGTCAATAGCTGCATAAAGATTCAGGTTTTATTTAAATAACCACATTGTGGACAACTCGAGAGGTTTTGAGACACTGGTGTCCTTCGATCGTTAAAATCAACCTCACCTGTATGCACTCTCAAGTGGACTTTCAGGTGCCCGTTGTCGCGGAAACCCTTCCCGCACTCGAGGCAGACGTAAGGTTTCTCTCCCGTGTGAGACCTAAAAATCAAATCGTTCTTTAATTCAAAGTGCAATTTAAAACTTGGAAACGGACTTTACGGTAAAACAACAGGGGAGATCAAAATGAAAACAAGAATGAAATAAATGACCTCTGATGCATCTTCAGGCTGTCCTTCTGGGTGAAACTGGCTCCACACTCCGGGCACTGGTAAGGCTTCTCCCCGGTGTGAATCCGTTGGTGTTTCTTCAGGTTGCCTATCTGAGCAAAGCCCCTGCCACACACAGAACAGGAGTGGGGCCTCTCTCCCGTGTGTGTTCGCTGGTGCACTTTCAAAAATTCATTTTGGGTGTAACTCTTGCCACAGACGGAGCAAGAATAAGGTCTCTCCCCCGTGTGTGTCCGTAGGTGGACTCTAAGACTTCCCTTCTGGGTGAAGCTCTTCTCACACACGGAGCAGGAGTGAGGCTTCTCTCCGGAGTGTATCCTCTCGTGTTTTCGGAGGCCTCCTGAGTGGGCGAACCTCTTGCCACAGTCAGGACAGAGGTAGGGCTTCTCCCCTGTGTGTACTCTCTGGTGTCTCACCTTATGGAACACAATGGAAATAAGTTATTGATTAGTTGTTTTGTTTTGTCCTGACAGGGGTAGGGCTTCTCCCCTGTGTGTACTCTCTGGTGTCTCACCTTATGGAACACAATGGAAATAAGTTATTGATTAGTTGTTTTGTGTTGTCCTGACACGTTTCATGTACTGTGTGTGTCTTTTTTTTTCTTTTTTTAACTGGCAAATAAAACTCATCAAACTCACCAGGTCACAGGGGCGAGAAAACTCTTTCCCACAGTCCAGACAACCGTGAGAAAAGGTTTTGGTTGGTTCTGTTTGGTCCTCTTGATCAGGTTCTCCTGACGCAGGGGGGCTGTGGGATGGGGACGGGCTGGGCTGGTTGTTAACATCATCCTAAAAGAGGATGAAGGGCAGAAGGCAGCCTTGACTAGTTCTGGAGAGGGGAACAATTGTTTTGTTGAGGTAGACCAAACGAGTGTTGTGTTGCTGTAGACCATACGGGCGTTTTGTTGCCGTGGACCATACGGGTGTTTTGTTGCCATGGACCATAGGGGTGTTTTGTTGCCGTGGACCATATGGGTGTTTTGTTGCCGTGGACCATAGGGGTGTTTTGTTGCCATGGACCATAGGGGTGTTTTGTTGCCGTGGACCATACGGGTGTTTTGTTGCCATGGACCATACGGGTGTTGTGTTGCTGTGGACCATACGAGTGTTTTGTTGCCGTGGACCATACGGGTGTTGTGTGGCCGTGGACCATACGGGTGTTTTGTTGCTGTAGACTATACGAGTGTTTTGTTATGGTAGCCCATATGAGTGTCCAATACTTTGATCAGAGAATCAGGGCCTGTATTTCACAAAGCATCTAACAGTAGGAATGCTGACCACAGACCCTCCCTGTCCAGGTAATAAGCCTAAACTGATCCTAGAGCAGTGTGTTTGTGTTAGTGCTTGGTAGGAACAAATGACTGCACCCATCCAGATCAGACTGGCCTTGCCTCAAAAGACCCACCCAGCGGCATGGTGTCAAAGTTGCGACTACAGACTGACTGAACAGCTGCAGTAAACAAACCGCCAGTGTAACGGATGTGAAACGGCTAGCTTAGTTAGCGGTGCGCGCTAAATAGCGTTTCAATCGGTGACGTCACTTGCTCTGTGGTTCCCCTTCCTCTGCAAGGGGCGGAGGCCCTTTGTGGAGCGATGGGTAACGGCGCTTCGAGGGTGCCTGGTTATGGGCGAGAGGACGGTCTAAAGTTATACTGTAACACCAGCTTGATACTTTGTAACATGAACAACTACAGTCAAATCAGTTTTCAGACGACTGAGCATAAACGGTCCTGGCATAACAGGTCTGTGCTATTACTCCAACTCTGTCACGCATCGTCTAGCAATTACAGCAATGGAGTGTTCACAACCCGATTTGAGACAAAGCTTGCCCATTCATGTCATGTGAGGCATTCGGGCTAGGACAATGTTATTAGATTTGGCTGGCTGGCTAGCTAGCTAACGGGCATTCGTCCGTCCCGTGTCTTACCTCGTCCATTATGGGTCGGTCAGAACCGGGAAGAGTGAATTCTGCCGACATGTTATTGATCGTTGTTCTTCTGCGTTCACATCAGCTCGAGGTCACTCACGTCAGTTGAACAATTTACTGGTCGTGAAACGATTTGAAACCTAACCAGCCATCTTAACGAAGGAAAATACATGCAGAAATCCTATATGTTGCCATTTTAACAGTAACTAGCTCGCAAGCCTGTTTTGAATAAAGGTAAATAAGCCGACTGTCTGCGTTACTGCATCACCGTACTTCCGGGTATGATTCTTCTGCATGACTAAACTACCCGGTGCATTAGCGCCACCTAGTGTATAGGAGTGGGAAGGCAGGCAATACAAGGAGTTTACAACCTGCTTTTATTTCAACTTTATTTCACTAAGCAAGTCAGTTAAGAACAAATTCTTATTTACAATGACGGCCTACCCCACAAACCATTCACATGCTACCAACCAGATGTAATGATGAGTTCAATGTACAATGTCCTAAACGCAATCACCACCTCTTCCTTCCTAATCTGACCTTTGAACCTTGGTCCACTGACCTTTCTGTTGAGGGCATATAAACACCGGCCCTTGGGCTCAGAGTCCCATCTCTTCTGACACACATCAAAATGGCTCTGATCCTACATTTGGCCTCATCTCTACCCAGTGGAACATTAATATCAATTATATCTAATTTCAAAACTATTTTGGCTAACTGGTCAACAATTACATTCCCTTACACACCCAAATGTGCTGGGAGGCACTGCATCGCAGTGTTGTGGCGTCACAACCGGCCGTGACCGGGAGTCCCATAGGGCGGCGCACAATTGGCCCAGTATCGTCCAGGTTAGAGGAGGGTTTGGCCATGGGGGGCTTTAGTTGGCTCATCGTGCTCTAGAGACTCCTTGTGGTGGGCTGGGCGCCTGCAGGCTGACTCCTTGTGGTGGGCTGGGCGCCTGTAGGCTGACTCCTTGTGGTGGGCCGGGCGCCTGCAGGCTGACTCCTTGTGGTGGGCCGGGCGCCTGCAGGCTGACTCCTTGTGGTGGGCCGGGCGCCTGCAGGCTGACTCCTTGTGGTGGGCCGGGCGCCTGCAGGCTGACTCCTTGTGGTGGGCTGGGCGCCTGCAGGCTGACTCCTTGTGGTGGGCTGGGCGCCTGCAGGCTGACTCCTTGTGGCGGGCTGGGCGCCTGCAGGCTGACTCCTTGTGGCGGGCTGGGCGCCTGCAGGCTGACTCCTTGTGGCGGGCTGGGCGCCTGCAGGCTGACTCCTTGTGGCGGGCTGGGTGCCTGCAGGCTGACTCCTTGTGGTGGGCCGGGCGCCTGCAGGCTGACTTCGGTCATCAGTTGAACAGTGTTTCCTCTGACACATTGGTGCAGCTGTCTTCCGGGTTAAGCGAGCGGGTGTGAAGAAGCGCAGCTTGGCGACCTTCGCCTCTCCCGAGCCCGTTGGGGAGTTGCAGCGTATAGTATTGAGAGAATACTACACCCATTCTCTCAATTCTCCATAATAACATGAATACCTCCAATAGCAGATCTCTCCTATCAGATGATAAACTATTCAAGACAGACGGAGAATCTGAGCATCCTATAATTCTAACAGGTTGTACGTCCTCCACCCACTGGAGGGCAACTATTATCACCAACAGTTCAACTGAGTAAACTGACAGTTCCTTTGCTGTAATCATAGTAAACACTTCAATATAGCCCTGTTACATTTTCCGCATTGCCATGTAAAAGCCCGACATTTACCAAGGCCGTCTTCAAGCATAGCAAATAAAAACCTTATTCTTGATATCCATCAGCTTGGCTCAGTAGTGTGAAAAGAGTTGGCATAAAATGGTACCCGAAAACAGAAACTTTTTTTATTTTTATTCAATAGATTAAACAGTTAGGTAGGTTTTTGTCACCTATTTATTCAAATCACCATGACACACCTTTGTTTACGATCTTATAGTGGCGTAATGAACTGAATGACGGAGCCACAGCTCTCTCTCTCTCTCTGGGATCAAAACGTCCTGTGATTGAACATTATTTGGGATGTTATCCAATATAGAACACAATTATTACATCAACATTCTATTTTTTTTTTTTAAACATTCATTTCAACTGGGGTTCCTCACACAGAATGTGGTGGACAGAGAACAAGCGTTCCACGATTCCAATTTAGAACACCGTCTAGCGGCCATCTTTTGGGGGTTCACTTTCTCTGGTTCAAGTTCAATAACAAACTGAACAGCACTGATTATTTCATCTCTCCATCAGAACTGGGTGCTTTCTTCGAGTGGAATGTAGAACCACGTCCATTGTAAATTGTTCTAACCGAGCCTATCGTTCTTCATCATAAGGTTAATAGTTGTGTTTGTCCACCCTACTAACAAACACCCGTAGTTCTACTGTCAACACTTACTGATAAAGCCTCCCCATTCTTTCCCCCAAACAGAGTAGGGTGAAGTTGCCCCGAGACGCTGGTCAGTTTTGCATCTCCCCACTAATGGTTAAGGTTAGGATTCAGGCAGGGGAACTTCACCCAGCAGCTGTCCCCTCCCCAGCAGCCCGTGTCCTGCATCAGAACTCTGGGAATCATTTAGGTGGATTCTAGAACCATGTCTATTCCAATGGAGTGTATTGTTCTCCTGTCTGATGACAATCAACGTGTATCATTGTTGTTGTCCAGCCGAGCTAACATCACCAATAGGAATACTAAGCTGATCACGTCTTGCGTTCAAAGCCTCGTGGTCATTCACTCCGTCTCCTCTCCAGTATCAGCGTGCGTCCTGTCACTGTGGTGTGTCCGTTGGTGAGCCCGTAGCTTCTGACAGCGGCCGTATCTCTTCCCACAGTAGTCACAGCTGTACGGCCTCTCCCCTGTGTGAACTCTGTGGTGGATCCTGAGGTGTGACGCTCTAGAGAACCCTCTCCCACAGACCAGACACAGGTGAGGCTTCTCTCCACTGTGAGACTGCTGGTGCTCCCTCAGATGTCCGGATTGGGTGAAACTCTTCCCACACACAGGGCAAGAGTAGGGCTTCTCTCCCGTGTGTGTGAGGAGGTGTCGTCTCATGGCTCCCAGGTGAGCGAACTTCTTGCCACAGTCGGGGCAGGGGTACGGCTTCTCTCCCGTGTGGATTCTCATGTGGATCTGTAGTACCGAGAGCTTGTAGCACTCTCTGCCACACACCGAGCAGCAGTGAGACGTCTTCGTTTTGTGACTCTCCTGGTGTTCAGGATGTTCTGATGTGGCGGGACTCGCTCTGCTGTCTAAGCCACAGTTAGGGCTCTCTCCTGTGTGAATAACAGAGTGGGTTCGGTATTGAGGCAAGCAAGTCGACATTCATTCACAGTCCGTATCCCAAATGGCACCTTATCCTCTATCAAGTGCATCCACTTTGTCCAGGACCCTGGTCAACAAGTAGTGCACTTCATAGGAGATGGGGTGAACAGAACCCCAGTCAACTAAAGAACAGTGTTCTGCCTCCCACTTACTATGTTGAACAGAACCCCAGTCAACTAAAGAACAGTCTTCTGCCTCCACTTACTATGTTGAACAGAATCCCAGTCAACTAAAGAACACTACCTCCACTTACTATGTTGAACAGAACCCCAGTCAACTAAAGAACAGTGTTCTGCCTCCACTTACTATGTTGAACAGAACCCCAGTCAACTAAAGAACAGTCTTCTGCCTCCACTTACTATGTTGAACAGAATCCCAGTCAACTAAAGAACACTACCTCCACTTACTATGTTGAACAGAACCCCAGTCAACTAAAGAACAGTGTTCAAACTCTACTTACTATGTTGAACAGAACCCCTGTCAACTAAAGAACAGTGTTCTACCTCCACTTACTATGTTGAACAGAACCCCAGTCAACGAAAGAACAGTGTTCTGCCTCCACTTACTATGTTGAACAGAACCCCAGTCAACTAAAGAACAGTGTTCTGCCTCCACTTACTATGTTGAACAGAACCCCAGTCAACTAAAGAACAGAGTTCAAACTCCACTTACTATGTTGAACAGAACCCCAGTCAACTAAAGAACAGTGTTCTGCCTCCACTTAATATGTTGAACAGAACCCCAGTCAACTAAAGAACAGACTTCTGCCTCCACTTACTATGTTGAACAGAACCCCAGTCAACTAAAGAACAGTGTTCTACCTCCACTTACTATGTTGAACAGAACCCCAGTCAACTAAAGAACAGTGTTCTGCCTCCACTTACTATGTTGAACAGAACCCCAGTCAACTAAAGAACAGAGTTCTACCTCCACTTACTATGTTGAACAGAACCCCAGTCAACTAAAGAACAGTCAGTGTTCTGCCTCCACTTACTATGTTGAACAGAACCCCAGTCAACTAAAGAACAGTGTTCTGCCTCCACTTAATATGTTGAACAGAACCCCAGTCAACTAAAGAACAGACTTCTGCCTCCACTTACTATGTTGAACAGAACCCCAGTCAACAAAAGAACAGTGTTCTGCCTCCACTTACTATGTTGAACAGAACCCCAGTCAACTAAAGAACAGTGTTCTACCTCCACTTACTATGTTGAACAGAACCCCAGTCAACTAAAGAACAGTGTTCTGCCTCCACTTACTATGTTGAACAGAACCCCAGTCAACTAAAGAACAGTGTTCTGCCTCCACTTACTATGTTGAACAGAACCCCAGTCAACTAAAGAACAGTGTTCTACCTCCACTTACTATGTTGAACAGAACCCCAGTCAACTAAAGAACAGTATTCTGCCTCCACTTACTATGTTGAACAGAACCCCAGTCAACTAAAGAACAGTGTTCTGCCTCCACTTACTATGTTGAACAGAACCCCAGTCAACTAAAGAACAGTGTTCTGCCTCCACTTACTATGTTGAACAGAACCCCAGTCAACTAAAGAACAGTGTTCTACCTCCACTTACTATGTTGAACAGAACCCCAGTCAACTAAAGAACAGTGTTCTACCTCCACTTACTATGTTGAACAGAACCCCAGTCAACTAAAGAACAGTGTTCTGCCTCCACTTACTATGTTGAACAGAACCCCAGTCAGTGTTCTACCTCCACTTACTATGTTGAACAGAACCCCAGTCAACTAAAGAACAGTGTTCTGCCTCCACTTACTATGTTGAACAGAACCCCAGTCAACTAAAGAACAGTGTTCTGCCTCCACTTACTATGTTGAACAGAACCCCAGTCAACTAAAGAACAGTGTTCTACCTCCACTTACTATGTTGAACAGAACCCCAGTCAACTAAAGAACAGAGTTCTACCTCCACTTACTATGTTGAACAGAACCCCAGTCAACTAAAGAACAGAGTTCTACCTCCACTTACTATGTTGAACAGAACTCCAGTCAACTAAAGAACAGAGTTCTGCCTCCACTTACTATGTTGAACAGAACCCCAGTCAACTAAAGAACAGAGTTCTACCTCCACTTACTATGTTGAACAGAATCCCAGTCAACTAAAGAACAGAGTTCTACCTCCACTTACTATATTGAACAGAACCCCAGTCAACTAAAGAACAGAGTTCTGCCTCCACTTACTATGTTGAACAGAATCCCAGTCAAATTCTTCTCCTTCATAATTGATGAAACCACCAACTTCATCCTCCTCTTTTACTTCCTCCTTCCCCTCTTCTACAATATGAATGTTCATCCCAGGTGTTTGAGTGATGTCCTCCTCATGTCTTGGATCGGGACCCTGAGACTCTATAGCTTTGGTGCTGGATTGGTGACCAGGATCCTACAATGAAAACATAACAACATCATTAACCATGTCAGAACTCTATTTATAAACACAATACAAGAAAGACTTCTGTTCAATCCTTTCAAGACCTGAAAGCTGTACATGAGGTTCCAGACCTGAAAGCTTTATACATGAGGTTCCAGACCTGAAAGCTTTACATGAGGTTCCAGACCTGAAAGCTTTACATGAGGTTCCAGACCTGAAAGCTTTACATGAGGTTCCAGACCTGAAAGCTTTACATGAGGTTCCAGACCTGAAAGCTTTATACATGAGGTTCCAGACCTGAAAGCTTTATACATGAGGTTCCAGACCTGAAAGCTTTACATGAGGTTCCAGACCTGAAAGCTTTACATGAGGTTCCAGACCTGAAAGCTTTACATGAGGTTCCAGACCTGAAAGCTTTACATGAGGTTCCAGACCTGAAAGCTTTACATGAGGTTCCAGACCTGAAAGCTTTACATGAGGTTCCAGACCTGAAAGCTTTACATGAGGTTCCAGACCTGAAAGCTTTACATGAGGTTCCAGACCTGAAAGCTTTACATGAGGTTCCAGACCTGAAAGCTTTACATGAGGTTCCAGACCTGAAAGCTTTACATGAGGTTCCAGAACTGAAAGCTTTACATGAGGTTTCAGACCTGAAAGCTTTATACGTGAGGTTCTAAACCTGAAAGCTTTATACATGAGGTTCCAGACCTGAAAGCTTTATACATGAGGTTCCAGACCTGAAAGCTTTATACATGAGGTTCCAGACCTGAAAGCTTTACATGAGGTTCCAGACCTGAAAGCTTTATACATGAGGTTCCAGACCTGAAAGCTTTATACATGAGGTTCCAGACCTGAAAGCTTTATACATTAGGTTCCAGACCTGAAAGCTTTATACATGAGGTTCCAGACCTGAAAGCTTTATACATGAGGTTCCAGACCTGAAAGCTTTATACATGAGGTTCCAGACCTGAAAGCTTTATACATGAGGTTCCAGACCTGAAAGCTTTACACGAGGTTCCAGACCTGAAAGCTTTACACATGAGGTTCCAGACCTGAAAGCTTTATACATGAGGTTCCAGACCTGAAAGCTTTACATGAGGTTCCAGACCTGAAAGCTTTATACATGAGGTTCCAGACCTGAAAGCTTTACATGAGGTTCCAGACCTGAAAGCTTTATACATGAGGTTCCAGACCTGAAAGCTTTACATGAGGTTCCAGACCTGAAAGCTTTACATTAGGTTCAAGACCTGAAAGCTTTATACATGAGGTTCCAGACCTGAAAGCTTTACATGAGGTTCCAGACCTGAAAGCTTTATACATGAGGTTCCAGACCTGAAAGCTTTATACATGATGTTCCAGACCTGAAAGCTTTATACATGAGGTTCCAGACCTGAAAGCTTTACATGAGGTTCCAGACCTGAAAGCTTTACATGAGGTTCCAGACCTGAAAGCTTTACATTAGGTTCCAGACCTGAAATGTTGGTCATTAATGTCTCCCACCTTGTTGATGTGTGATTTAGGGGGACTTCCTCCTTCACTACCAGAGCCATGGACAGGACTCTCACCTGTAGAGAGAGGTTGGTATTATGGGTTATAATGAGACTACCAGGACTCCTGTAGAGAGAGGTTGGTATTATGGGTTATAATGAGACTACCAGGACTCCTGTAGAGAGAGATTGGTATTATGGGTTATAATGAGACTACCAGGACCATGGACAGGACTCTCTCATGTTTATCATTTGATGGAAGGATGGATGGTCTACGTAGGGAATAGGTTGCCGTTATATATGAATCACAGGGTAAAGTAGTGCACTATGTAGGGAACAGGGTGCCATTAGGGATGTATCTCAGGGTAAAGTAGTGCACAACGTAGGGAATAGGGGGCCATTAGGGATGTATATCAGGGTAAAGTAGTGCACTATGTAGGGAATATGGTGCCATTAGGGATGTATCACAGGGTAAAGTAGTGCACTATGTAGGGAATAGGGGGCCATTAGGGATGTATCACAGGGTAAAGTAGTGCACTATGTAGGGAACAGGGGGCCATTAGGGATGTATCTCAGGGTAAAGTAGTGCACTATGTAGGGAATAGGGTGCCATTAGGGATGTATCTCAGGGTAAAGTAGTGCACTATGTAGGGAATAGGGGGCCATTAGGGATGTATCACAGGGTAAAGTAGTGCACTACGTAGGGAATAGAGTGCCATTAGGGATGTATCTCAGGGTAAAGTAGTGCACTACGTAGGGAATAGAGTGCCATTAGGGATGTATATTAGGGTAAAGTAGTGCACTACATAGGGAGCCAATAGGGACAAATAATCTGCCTCCACTTACTAAGATGAGAAGGGTCCCAGCCAACGTCCTCTCCATCAGAATTGATCAGACCACCAACTTCCTCCTCCCCGTCTTCCTGTCCCCCGTTGTGACCGAGGTCCTCCCCCATGTGTGCCTGTAGGTGTTTTCTCAGAGCCTGCTCTGTAGGGAGGTCCTGTCCACACACTGGGCAGCATTGAGGCCCTGGGGAAATGGATTGTGAACGTTAGAATGCTAGCAACAGCGTTCTGTTTGTTTCACGTCAGCAGTGAAGTGGCCGACAGTCTCAGAAGGCAGTGAAGTGGCCGACAGTCTCAGAAGGCAGTGAAGTGGCCGACAGGCCGAGAAGGCAGTGAAGTGGCCGACAGTCTCAGAAGGCAGTGAAGTGGCCGACAGGCCGAGAAGGCAGTGAAGTGGCCGACAGTCTCAGAAGGCAGTGAAGTGGCCGACAGTCTCAGAAGGCAGTGAAGTGGCCGACAGTCTCAGAAGGCAGTGAAGTGGCCGACAGTCTCAGAAGGAAGTGAAGTGGCCGACAGGCCGAGAAGACAGTGAAGTGGCCGACAGGCCGAGAAGGCAGTGAAGTGGCCGACAGGCCGAGAAGGCAGTGAAGTGGCCGACAGGCCGAGAAGGCAGTGAAGTGGCCGACAGGCCGAGAAGGCAGTGAAGTGGCCGACAGTCTCAGAAGGCAGTGAAGTGGCCGACAGTCTCAGAAGGCAGTGAAGTGGCCGACAGTCTCAGAAGGCAGTGAAGTGGCCGACAGTCTCAGAAGGCAGTGAAGTGGCCGACAGTCTCAGAAGGCAGTGAAGTGGCCGACAGGCAGAGAAGGCAGTGAAGTGGCCGACAGGCCGAGAAGGCAGTGAAGTGGCCGACAGGCCGAGAAGGCAGTGAAGTGGCCGACAGTCTCAGAAGGCAGTGAAGTGGCCGACAGTCTCAGAAGGCAGTGAAGTGGCCGACAGTCTCAGAAGGCAGTGAAGTGGCCGACAGTCTCAGAAGGCAGTGAAGTGGCCGACAGGCCGAGAAGGCAGTGAAGTGGCCGACAGTCTCAGAAGGCAGTGAAGTGGCCGACAGTCTCAGAAGGCAGTGAAGTGGCCGACAGGCCGAGAAGGCAGTGAAGTGGCCGACAGTCTCAGAAGGTAGTGAAGTGGCCGACAGTCTCAGAAGGCAGTGAAGTGGCCGACAGTCTCAGAAGGCAGTGAAGTGGCCGACAGTCTCAGAAGGCAGTGAAGTGGCCGACAGTCTCAGAAGGCAGTGAAGTGGCCGACAGTCTCAGAAGGCAGTGAAGTGGCCGACAGTCTCAGAAGGCAGTGAAGTGGCCGACAGTCTCAGAAGGCAGTGAAGTGGCCGACAGGCCGAGAAGGCAGTGAAGTGGCCGACAGTCTCAGAAGGCAGTGAAGTGGCCGACAGTCTCAGAAGGCAGTGAAGTGGCCGACAGTCTCAGAAGGCAGTGAAGTGGCCGACAGTCTCAGAAGGCAGTGAAGTGGCCGACAGGCCGAGAAGGAAGTGTGAGGTAAATATGAGTATCTGTTTCCTGTCTAAACTGTCACTACCAATAATAATACAAATATTACATGTTGCTATGCAGTCTTTCTATTACACGTAGTAAGATTAGCATCTGCAGTTTGAATACATAGAAAAATGATCTATTTGCAGCTTCGCCGTAACATTCTGGAATGTTCATTCAAATCGTTCCAACTGAAATTGTTACTGTGGCAACGCTTCGGCTGTAAAGGGAAGTGCTGTTGAACTCACCCCCTGTCTGGTTCTCTCTTGCGTGGGTCCGGAGGTGGTACTTCAGAGTGCCAGGCTGGGCGAACCTCCTCCCACACAGGGCGCAGGAGTACGGCTTCTCCCCTGTGTGCACCATCTGGTGTCTCTTCAGGATGTCTGCCTGGCTGAACCGTCTCCCACAGTCGGGGCAGGAGTACGGCTTCTCCCCTGATGGATGGGTGGACAGACGGGTGGGTGGGAAAGACAGACCGTGTCACTCCACAATAATGAGCCATTTACTTCGTGTTCGTATTATTTCTTATTGCTGTTGAAATGGAACCTGGAAGCATTTCATTGGACGTTGTATCCCAGACAAATTACAGTGCTGTAATGTATGCTGTCAATAGCTGTCAATAGCTGCATAAAGATTCAGGTTTTATTTAAATAACCACATTGTGGACAACTCGAGAGGTTTTGAGACACTGGTGTCCTTCGATCGTTAAAATCAACCTCACCTGTATGCACTCTCAAGTGGACTTTCAGGTGCCCGTTGTCGCGGAAACCCTTCCCGCACTCGAGGCAGACGTAAGGTTTCTCTCCCGTGTGAGACCTAAAAATCAAATCGTTCTTTAATTCAAAGTGCAATTTAAAACTTGGAAACGGACTTTACGGTAAAACAACAGGGGAGATCAAAATGAAAACAAGAATGAAATAAATGACCTCTGATGCATCTTCAGGCTGTCCTTCTGGGTGAAACTGGCTCCACACTCCGGGCACTGGTAAGGCTTCTCCCCGGTGTGAATCCGTTGGTGTTTCTTCAGGTTGCCTATCTGAGCAAAGCCCCTGCCACACACAGAACAGGAGTAGGGCCTCTCTCCCGTGTGTGTTCGCTGGTGCACTTTCAAAAATTCATTTTGGGTGTAACTCTTGCCACAGACGGAGCAAGAATATGGTCTCTCCCCCGTGTGTGTCCGTAGGTGGACTCTAAGACTTCCCTTCTGGGTGAAGCTCTTCTCACACACGGAGCAGGAGTGAGGCTTCTCTCCGGAGTGTATCCTCTCGTGTTCTCGGAGGCCTCCTGAGTGGGCGAACCTCTTGCCACAGTCAGGACAGGGGTAGGGCTTCTCCCCTGTGTGTACTCTCTGGTGTCTCACCTTATGGAACACAATGGAAATAAGTTATTGATTAGTTGTTTTGTGTTGTCCTGTCACGTTTCATGTACTGTGTGTGTCTTTTTTTTCTTTTTTTAACTGGCAAATAAAACTCATCAAACTCACCAGGTCACATGGGCGAGAAAACTCTTTCCCACAGTCCAGACAACCGTGAGAAAAGGTTTTGGTTGGTTCTGTTTGGTCCTCTTGATCAGGTTCTCCTGACGCAGGGGGGCTGTGGGATGGGGACGGGCTGGGCTGGTTGTTAACATCATCCTAAAAGAGGATGAAGGGCAGAAGGCAGCCTTGACTAGTTCTGGAGAGGGGAACAATTGTTTTGTTGAGGTAGACCAAACGAGTGTTGTGTTGCCGTAGACCATACGGGCGTTTTGTTGCCGTGGACCATACGGGTGTTTTGTTGCCATGGACCATAGGGGTGTTTTGTTGCCGTGGACCATAGGGGTGTTTTGTTGCCGTGGAACATAGGGGTGTTATGTTGCCGTGGACCATAGGGGTGTTTTGTTGCCATGGACCATAGGGGTGTTTTGTTGCCGTGGACCATACGAGTGTTGTGTTGCCGTGGACCATACGGGTGTTTTGTTGCCATGGACCATACGAGTGTTGTGTTGCCGTGGACCATACGAGTGTTGTGTTGCCGTGGACCATACGGGTGTTTTGTTGCCGTGGACCATACGAGTGTTGTGTTGCCGTGGACTATACGAGTGTTGTGTTGCCGTGGACAATACGGGCGTTTTGTTGCCGTGGACCATACGGGCGTTTTATTGCCGTGGACCATACGGGTGTTGTGTTGCCGTGGACCATATGGGTGTTGTGTTGCCGTGGACCATACGGGTGTTTTGTTGCTGTAGACTATACGAGTGTTTTGTTATGGTAGCCCATATGAGTGTCCAATACTTTGATCAGAGAATCAGGGCCTGTATTTCACAAAGCATCTAACAGTAGGAATGCTGACCTCAGACCCTCCCTGTCCAGGTAATAAGCCTAAACTGATCCTAGAGCAGTGTGTTTGTGTTAGTGCTTGGTAGGAACAAATGACTGCACCCATCCAGATCAGACTGGCCTTGCCTCAGAAGACCCACCCAGCGGCATGGTGTCAAAGTTGCGACTACAGACTGACTGAACAGCTGCAGTAAACAAACCGCCAGTGTAACTGATGTGAAACGGCTAGCTTAGTTAGCGGTGCGCGCTAAATAGCGTTTCAATCGGTGACGTCACTTCCTCTGAGACCTTGAAGTAGTGGTTCCCCTTCCTCTGCAAGGGGCGCGGCTTTTGTGGAGCGATGGGTAACAGTTGTTGATGTGTGCAGAGGGTCCCTGGTTCGCGCCTGGTTATGGGCGAGGGGACGGTCTAAAGTTATACTGTAACACCAGCTTGATACTTTGTAACATGAACAACTACAGTCAAATCAGTTTTCAGACGACTGAGCATAAACGGTCCTGGCATAACCGGTCTGTGCTATTACTCCAACTCTGTCACGCATCGTCTAGCAATTACAGCAATGGAGTGTTCACAACCCGATTTGAGACAAAGCTTGCCCATTCATGTCATGTGAGGCATTCGGGCTAGGACAATGTTATTAGATTTGGCTAGCTAGCTAACGGGCATTCGTCCGTCCCGTGTCTTACCTCGTCCATTATGGGTCGGTCAGAACCGGGAAGAGTGAATTCTGCCGACATGTTATTGATCGTTGTTCTTCTGCGTTCACATCAGCTCGAGGTCACTCACGTCAGTTGAACAATTTACTGGTTGTGAAACGATTTGAAACCTAACCAGCCATCTTAACGAAGGCAAATACATGCAGAAATCCTATATGTTGCCATTTTAACAGTAACTAGCTCGCAAGCCTGTTTTGAATAAAGGTAAATAAGCCGACTGTCTGCGTTACTGCATCACCGTACTTCCGGGTATGATTCTTCTGCATGACTAAACTACCCGGTGCATTAGCGCCACCTAGTGTATAGGAGTGGGAAGGCAGGCAATACAAGGAGTTTACAACCTGCTTTTATTTCAACTTTATTTCACTAAGCAAGTCAGTTAAGAACAAATTCTTATTTACAATGACGGCCTACCCCACAAACCATTCACATGCTACCAACCAGATGTAATGATGAGTTCAATGTACAATGTCCTAAACGCAATCACCACCTCTTCCTTCCTAATCTGACCTTTGAACCTTGGTCCACTGACCTTTCTGTTGAGGGCATATAAACACCGGCCCTTGGGCTCAGAGTCCCATCTCTTCTGACACACATCAAAATGGCTCTGATCCTACATTTGGCCTCATCTCTACCCAGTGGAACATTAATATCAATTATATCTAATTTAAAAACTATTTTGGCTAACTGGTCAACAATTACATTCCCTTACACACCAAAATGTGCTGGGAGGCACTGCATCGCAGTGTTGCGACGTCACTACAGCCTGGGGTTCGATCCCAGGCTGTAGTGTCCTATAGGACCGGGAGTCCCATAGGGCGGCGCACAATTGGCCCAGTATCGTCCAGGTTAGAGAAGGTTTTGGCCATGGGGGATTTTAGGTGGCTCATCGTGCTCTAGAGACTCTTTGTGGCAGGCCGGGAGCCTGTAGGCTGACTCCTTGTGGTGGGCTGGGCGCCTGCAGGCTGACTCCTTGTGGTGGGCCGGGCGCCTGCAGGCTGACTCCTTGTGGTGGGCCGGGCGCCTGCAGGCTGACTCCTTGTGGTGGGCCGGGCGCCTGCAGGCTGACTCCTTGTGGTGGGCTGGGCGCCTGCAGGCTGACTCCTTGTGGTGGGCTGGGCGCCTGCAGGCTGACTCCTTGTGGCGGGCTGGGCGCCTGCAGGCTGACTCCTTGTGGCGGGCTGGGCGCCTGTAGGCTGACTCCTTGTGGCGGGCCGGGAGCCTGCAGGCTGACTCCTTGTGGTGGGCTGGGCGCCTGCAGGCTGACTCCTTGCAGCGTATAGTATTGAGAGAATACTACACCCATTCTCTCAATTCTCCATAATAACATGAATACCTCCAATAGCAGATCACTCCTATCAGATGATAAACTATTCAAGACAGACGGAGAATCTGAGCATCCTATAATTCTAACAGGTTGTACGTCCTCCACCCACTGGAGGGCAACTATTATCACCAATAGTGGCGTAATGAACTGAATGACGGAGCCACAGCTCTCTCTCTCTCTGGGATCAAAACGTCCTTTGACTGAACATTATTTGGGATGTTATCCAATATAGAACACAATTATTACATCAACATTCTATTTTTTTTTTTTAAACAATCATTTCAACTGGGGTTCCTCACACAGAATGTGGTGGACAGAGAACAAGCGTTCCACGATTCCAATTTAGAACACCGTCTAGCGGCCATCTTTTGGGGGTTCACTTTCTCTGGTTCAAGTTCAATAACAAACTGAACAGCACTGATTATTTCATCTCTCCATCAGAACTGGGTGCTTTCTTCGAGTGGAATGTAGAACCACGTCCATTGTATATTGTTCTAACCGAGCCTATCGTTCTTCATCATAAGGTTAATAGTTGTGTTTGTCCACCCTACTAACAAACACCCGTAGTTCTACTGTCAACACTTACTGATAAAGCCTCCCCATTCTTTCCCCCAAACAGAGTAGGGTGAAGTTGCCCCGAGACGCTGGTCAGTTTTGCATCTCCCCCACTAATGGTTAAGGTTAGGATTCAGGCAGGGGAACTTCACCCAGCAGCTGTCCCCTCCCCAGCAGCCCGTGTCCTGCATCAGAACTCTGGGAATCATTTAGGTGGATTCTAGAACCATGTCTATTCCAATGGAGTGTATTGTTCTCCTGTCTGATGACGATCAACGTGTATCATTGTTGTTGTCCAGCCGGGCTAACATCACCAATAGGAATACTAAGCTCATCACGTCTTGCGTTCAAAGCCTCGTGGTCATTCACTCCGTCTCCTCTCCAGTATCAGCGTGCGTCCTGTCACTGTGGTGTGTCCGTTGGTGAGCCCGTAGCTTCTGACAGCGGCCGTATCTCTTCCCACAGTAGTCACAGCTGTACGGCCTCTCCCCTGTGTGAACTCTGTGGTGGATCCTGAGGTCTGACGCTCTAGAGAACCCTCTCCCACAGACCAGACACAGGTGAGGCTTCTCTCCACTGTGAGACTGCTGGTGCTCCCTCAGATGTCCGGATTGGGTGAAACTCTTCCCACACACAGGGCAAGAGTAGGGCTTCTCTCCCGTGTGTGTGAGGAGGTGTCGTCTCATGGCTCCCAGGTGAGCGAACTTCTTGCCACAGTCGGGGCAGGGGTACGGCTTCTCTCCCGTGTGGATTCTCATGTGGATCTGTAGTACCGAGAGCTTGTAGCACTCTCTGCCACACACCGAGCAGCAGTGAGACGTCTTCGTTTTGTGTCTCTCCTGGTGTTCAGGATGTTCTGATGTGGCGGGACTCGCTCTGCTGTCTAAGCCACAGTTAGGGCTCTCTCCTGTGTGAATAACAGAGTGGGTTCGGTATTGAGGCGAGCAAGTCGACATTCATTCACAGTCCGTATCCCAAATGGCACCTTATCCTCTATCAAGTGCATCCCCTTTGTCCAGGACCCTGGTCAACAAGTAGTGCACTTCATAGGAGATGGGGTGAACAGAACCCCAGTCAACTAAAGAACAGTCTTCTGCCTCCACTTACTATGTTGAACAGAATCCCAGTCAACTAAAGAACACTACCTCCACTTACTATGTTGAACAGAACCCCAGTCAACTAAAGAACAGTGTTCTGCCTCCACTTACTATGTTGAACAGAACCCCAGTCAACTAAAGAACAGTGTTCTGCCTCCACTTACTATGTTGAACAGAACCCCAGTCAACTAAAGAACAGTGTTCTGCCTCCACTTACTATGTTGAACAGAACCCCAGTCAACTAAAGAACAGTGTTCTACCTCCACTTACTATGTTTAACAGAACCCCAGTCAACTAAAGAACAGTGTTCTGCCTCCACTTACTATGTTGAACAGAACCCCAGTCAACTAAAGAACAGTGTTCTGCCTCCACTTACTATGTTGAACAGAATCCCAGTCAACTAAAGAACACTACCTCCACTTACTATGTTGAACAGAACCCCAGTCAACTAAAGAACAGTGTTCTGCCTCCACTTACTATGTTGAACAGAACCCCAGTCAACTAAAGAACAGTGTTCTACCTCCACTTACTATGTTGAACAGAACCCCAGTCAACTAAAGAACAGTCAGTGTTCTGCCTCCACTTACTATGTTGAACAGAACCCCAGTCAACTAAAGAACAGTGTTCTGCCTCCACTTAATATGTTGAACAGAACCCCAGTCAACTAAAGAACAGACTTCTGCCTCCACTTACTATGTTGAACAGAACCCCAGTCAACTAAAGAACAGTGTTCTGCCTCCACTTACTATGTTGAACAGAACCCCAGTCAACTAAAGAACAGTGTTCTACCTCCACTTACTATGTTGAACAGAACCCCAGTCAACTAAAGAACAGTGTTCTGCCTCCACTTACTATGTTGAACAGAACCCCAGTCAACTAAAGAACAGTGTTCTGCCTCCACTTACTATGTTGAACAGAACCCCAGTCAACTAAAGAACAGTGTTCTACCTCCACTTACTATGTTGAACAGAACCCCAGTCAACTAAAGAACAGTGTTCTGCCTCCACTTACTATGTTGAACAGAACCCCAGTCAACTAAAGAACAGTGTTCTGCCTCCACTTACTATGTTGAACAGAACCCCAGTCAACTAAAGAACAGTGTTCTACCTCCACTTACTATGTTGAACAGAACCCCAGTCAACTAAAGAACAGTGTTCTGCCTCCACTTACTATGTTGAACAGAACCCCAGTCAACTAAAGAACAGTGTTCTGCCTCCACTTACTATGTTGAACAGAACCCCAGTCAACTAAAGAACAGTGTTCTGCCTCTACTTACTATGTTGAACAGAACCCCAGTCAACTAAAGAACAGAGTTCTGCCTCCACTTACTATGTTGAACAGAATCCCAGTTAAATTCTTCTCCTTCAGAATTGATGAAACCACCAACTTCATCCTCCTCTTTCACTTCCTCCTTCCCCTCGTCTACAATATGAATGTTCATCCCAGGTGTTTGAGTGATGTCCTCCTCATGTCTTGGATCGGGACCCTGGGACTCTATAGCTTTGGTGCTGGATTGGTGACCAGGATCCTACAATGAAAACATAACAACATCATTAACCATGTCAGAACTCTATTTATAAACACAATACAAGAAAGACTTCTGTTCAATCCTTTCAAGACCTGAAAGCTTCACATGAGGTTCCAGACCTGAAAGCTTCACATGAGGTTCCAGACCTGAAAGCGTCACATGAGGTTCCAGACCTGAAAGCTTTACATGAGGTTCCAGACCTGAAAGCTTTACATGAGGTTCCAGACCTGAAAGCTTTACATGAGGTTCCAGACCTGAAAGCTTTACATGAGGTTCCAGACCTGAAAGCTTTACATGAGGTTCCAGACCTGAAAGCTTTACATGAGGTTCCAGACCTGAAAGCTTTACATGAGGTTCCAGACCTGAAAGCTTTACATGAGGTTCCAGACCTGAAAGCTTTACATGAGGTTCCAGACCTGAAAGCTTTACATGAGGTTCCAGACCTGAAAGCTTTACATGAGGTTGCAGACCTGAAAGCTTTACATGAGGTTGCAGACCTGAAAGCTTTACATGAGGTTCCAGACCTGAAAGCTTTACATGAGGTTCCAGACCTGAAAGCTTTACATGAGGTTCCAGACCTGAAAGCTTTACATGAGGTTCCAGACCTGAAAGCTTTATACATGAGGTTCCAGACCTGAAAGCTTTACATGAGGTTCCAGACCTGAAAGCTTTACATGAGGTTCCAGACCTGAAAGCTTTACATGAGGTTCCAGACCTGAAAGCTTTACATGAGGTTCCAGACCAGAAAGCTTTACATTAGGTTCCAGACCAGAAAGCTTTACATTAGGTTCCAGACCTGAAAGCTTTACATTAGGTTCCAGACCTGAAAGCTTTACATTAGGTTCCAGACCTGAAAGCTTTACATTAGGTTCTATGTGTGGCCTTTAAAATAAACACATTTAATCTCATAAAATGTTGGTCATTAATGTCTCCCACCTTGTTGATGTGTGATGTAGGGGGACTTCCTCCTTCACTACCAGAGTCATGGACAGGACTCTCACCTGTAGAGAGAGGTTGGTATTATGGGTTATAATGAGACTACCAGGACTCCTGTAGAGAGAGGTTGGTATTATGGGTTATAATGAGACTACCAGGACTCCTGTAGAGAGAGGTTGGTATTATAGGTTATAATGAGACTACCAGGACTCCTGTAGAGAGAGGTTGGTATTATGGGTTATAATGAGACTACCAGGACTCCTGTAGAGAGAGATTGGTATTATGGGTTATAATGAGACCACCAGGACTCTCTCCTGCTTCTCGGCTACCTGCTAAACTTTTCATTTTGTTTTACTTTCATTAACCATTTAATCAAAACTTTGCATTTAACAAATTTAAGTTTTGTCCTCACAATTTTTTTTTCTTTCATTCAACTTTATCTGAACATGGTTCGTCAGGACCTCCAACAGCCGAAGCTCAGTAGCAACATTAACATGATGCCTTCTAATTGCAGTCGCTGTACTCATAATATACAGGACAAAGATCGCCTTATGGTGAGGACAGCTGTGCTGCAAGCCCAGCTTCAGATGCCATCGTTAGGCAGAGGGTAATTTCAGTGTCGGAAAGGATGAAACAGCGTCTGTGCCACCAGTAGGAATGCTGTAGGAATGCTCAACCGGTGACGCTCATTCAACCGGTTCTCCCCATTAAGCAACGGGTAGGAGTCAGAGGCCGAGCATTCTCCGGTCTCTCCTCCTCCCGTTACGGGGTCTGAGACACCGAGCCTTCTCCGGTCTCTCCTCCTCCCGTTACGGGGTCTGAGACGCCGAGCCTTCTCCGGTCTCTCCTCCTCCCGTTACGGGGTCTGAGACGCCGAGCCTTCTCCGGTCTCTCCTCCTCCCGTTACGGGGTCTGAGACGCCGAGCCTTCTCCGGCCTCTCCTCCTCCCGTTACGGGGTCTGAGACGCCGAGCCTTCTCCGGTCTCTCCTCCTCCCGTTACGGGGTCTGAGACCCCGAGCCTTCTCCGGTCTCTCCTCCTCCCGTTACGGGGTCTGAGACGCCGAGCCTTCTCCGGTCTCTCCTCCTCCCGTTACGGGGTCTGAGACGCCGAGCCTTCTCCGGTCTCTCCTCCTCCCGTTACGGGGTCTGAGACGCCGAGCCTTCTCCGGTCTCTCCTCCTCCCGTTACGGGGTCTGAGACGCCGAGCCTTCTCCCGTCTCTCCTCCTCCTGTTACGGGGTCTGAGACGCCGAGCCTTCTCTGGTCTCTCCTCCTCCCGTTACGGGGTCTGAGGCGCCGAAGCCTCCCACCATTAGCTCTGACGAATTGAAAACCCTAGTCATTGGTGACTCCATTACCCGCAGTATTAGATTTAAAACGAATTATCCAGCGATCATACACTGTTTCCCAGGGGGCAGGGCTACCGACGTTAAGGCTAATCTGAAGATGGTACTGGCTAAGGCTAAAACTGGTGTGTGCAGAGAGTATAGAGATATTGTTATCCACGTCGGCACCAACGATGTTAGGATGGAACAGTCAGAGGTCACCAAGCGCAACTTAGTTTCGGTGTGTAAATCAGCTAGAAAGATGTGTCGGCATCGAGTAATTGTCTCTGTCTCCCTCCCAGTTTGGGGGAGTGATGAGCTCTATAGCAGAGTCTCACATCTCAATCGCTGGTTGAAAACTGTTCTCTGCCCCTCCAAAAAAGATAGAATTTGTAGATAATTGGTCCTCTTTCTGAGACTCACCCACAAACAGGACCAAGCCTGGCCTGCTGAGGAGTGACCTCATCTTACCTATCAACATAGACAGGGCTCTCACTCCTCTAGCTCCACAATGAGACAGCATGCAGGCCAGGCAGCAGGCTGTTAGCCAGCCTGCCAGCTTAGTGGAGTCTGCCACTAGCAGAGTCAGTGTAGTCAGCTCAGCTATCCCTATTGAGACCGTGTCTGTGCCTCGATCTAGGTTGGGCAAGCAAAACTAAACATGGCGGTGTTCGCCTTAGCAATCTCACTGGAATAAAGACCTCCTCCATGCCTGTCATTATTGAAAGAGACTGTGATAATACGTCACAACTCAAAATAGGGCTACTTAATGTTAGATCCCTCACTTCCAAGGCAATTATAGTCAATGAACTAATCACTGATAATAATCTTGATGTGATTGGTGTAACAGTATAACTTTAGTCCGTCCCCTCGCCCATACCCGGGCTCGAACCAGGGACACTCAACAACAGTCACCCACAAAGCATAGTGGTTCCCCTTGCTCATAGTGGTTTCCCTTGCTCACAAAAGATTTTTGGTGACTTCAATATTCACATGGAGAAGTCCACATTCTCATTCCAAAAGGCTTTCGGAGCCATCAACGTCATCATGTCCAGCATTTCTCTGGACCTACGCATTGACACAGTCATACTCTGGATCTAGTTTCATCCCGTGGAATAAATATTGTGGGTCATAATCCTGGACTATCGGACCACCATTTTATTACGTTTGGAATCGCAACAAATAATCTGCTCGGACCCCAACCAAGGATCATCAAAAGCTGTGCTATAAAATTCTCAGACAACCCAAAGATTCCTAGATGCCCTTCCAGACTCCCACCACCTACCCAAGGACGTCAGAGTACAAAAAACCTAACCAGGTATCTACATTTAACTTTGCATAATACCCTAGAAGGCAGTCACACCTCTAAAAACAAAAAACATTTGTCACAAGAAATTAACTCCCTGGTATACAGAAAATACCCGAGCCCTGAAGCAAGCTTCCAGAAAATTGTAATGGAAATGGCGCCACATCAAACTGGAAGTCTTCCGACGAGCTTGGAAAGACCGTAGCGTGCAGTATCGAAGAGCCCTCGGTTAGCTGCTCGATCAGTCTACTTTTCCAACCTGATTGAGGAGAAAAGACTATCCAAAGTGTATGTTTGATACTGTTGCAAAGCTAACTAAAAAGCAGCATTCACCCAGACAGGATGGCTTTCACTTCAGCAGTTATCATTTCAGGAACTTCTTTGACGAAAATACCATGATCATTAGAAAGCAAATTACAGACTCCTCTTTGAATCTTCGTATTTCTCTAAAACTCAGTAGTCCTGTGTCTGAACAGAACTGCCAGGACCTCGGATCAAGGGAGACAGAGTTTTTTTTTATCCTGTATCTCTCTCAAATATTCCCGAAAAAGGTTAGGGTCTCTAAACCTTCCAGCTGCCTACTAAACCCTATTCCAACTAAACTACTGAAAGAGCTGCTTCCTGTGCTGAGACGGCACTTGTGAAGGTGGTAAATGTCATCTTAATGGCATCGGACCGAGGCTCTGCATCTGTCCTCGTGCTCCTAGACCTTAGCGCTGCTTTTGATACCATCGATCACCACATTCTTTTGGAGAGATTGGAAACACAAATTGGTCTACACGGACATGTTCTGGCCTCGTTTAGATCTTATCTGTCGGAAAGATATCAGTTTGTCTCTGTGAATGGTTTGTCCTCTGACAAATCAACTGTAAATTTTGGTGTTCCTCAAGGTTTCGTTTTAGGACCACTATTGTTTTCACTATATATTTTTACCTCCTGGGGATGTCATTCAAAAACATAATGTTAACTCTCACTGGTTGGTATTATGGGTTATAATGAGACTACCAGAGCCAAGGACAGGACTCTCTCCTATGGAGATAATTTGTGAGTTAAATAATTGGGTTGGTAAATAAGCCAACAAGTGATCTAGGTCTAGGTTGTGTCCAAAATGGCACCCTATTCCCCACAGGGCTCTGGTCAAAATAAGTGCACTATCAAGGCAATAGGGTGTCAATTGGAACACACAACCAATAAAACTGATTGTGTCACCATTCTGTCTCTACTTACTGAGATCAGGGAAACTCCAGCCAACTTCCTCTCCTTCAGCATTGATGAAACCACCAACCTCCTCTTCCTCCTCCTCTCCTTCAGCATTGATGAAACCACCAACCTCTTTCTCTTCTTCCTCCTCCTTCACTTTCACTGGCAGGCAGAGAGAAAGACAAAGCATCTGTTTGTTAATTTATGACACAGCTATTGATGTACAGGCATCTTTAGTCTAAATGCAGAACTGATCATCATCATCATCAGGTCAGGAAAACCTCCTGGGACAGTTTCCCAGACACAGAATGGGCCTCGCGCCGGACTAACAAGCATTCTCACTGGGCCTAGTGCCGGACTAACAAGCATTCTCACTGGGCCTAGTGCCGGACTAACAAACATTCTCAATGGGCCTCGTGCTGGACTAACAAGCATTCTCACTGGGCCTAGTGCCGGACTAACAAGCATTCTCAATGGGCCTAGTGCCGGACTAACAAGCATTCTCAATGGGCCTAGTGCCGGACTAACAAGCATTCTCAATGGGCCTAGTGCCTGACTAACAAACATTCTCAATGGGCCTAGTGCCGGACTAACAAGCAGTCTCAATGGGCCTAGTGCCTGACTAACAAACATTCTCACTGGGCCTAGTGCCGGACTAACAAGCATTCTCAATGGGCCTAGTGCCTGACTAACAAGCATTCTCAATGGGCCTAGTGCCGGACTAACAAGCATTCTCAATGGGCCTAGTGCCGGACTAACAAGCATTCTCAATGGGCCTAGTGCCGGACTAACAAGCAGTCTCAATGGGCCTAGTGCCTGACTAACAAACATTCTCAATGGGCCTAGTGCCGGACTAACAAGCAGTCTCAATGGGCCTAGTGCCTGACTAACAAACATTCTCACTGGGCCTAGTGCCGGACTAACAAGCATTCTCAATGGGCCTAGTGCCGGACTACCAAGCAGTCTCAATGGGCCTAGTGCCTGACTAACAAACATTCTCAATGGGCCTCGTGCCGGACTAACAAACATTCTCAATGGGTCTAGTGCCGGACTAACAAGCATTCTCAATGGGCCTAGTGCCGGACTAACAAGCAGTCTCAATGGGCCTAGTGCCGGACTACCAAGCAATCTCAATGGGCCTAGTGCCGGACTACCAAGCATTCTCAATGGGCCTCGTGCCGGACTACCAAGCATTCTCAATGGGCCTAGTGCCGGACTAACAAGCATTCTCAATGGGCCTAGTGCCGGACTAACAAGCATTCTCAATGGGCCTAGTGCCGGACTAACAAGCAGTCTCAATGGGCCTAGTGCCGGACTACCAAGCATTCTCAATGGGCCTAGTGCCGGACTACCAAGCATTCTCAATGGGCCTCGTGCCGGACTACCAAGCATTCTCAATGGGCCTAGTGCCGGACTAACAAGCATTCTCAATGGGCCTCGTGCCGGACTAACAAGCATTCTCAATGGGCCTCGTGCCGGACTACCAAGCATTCTCAATGGGCCTAGTGCCGGACTACCAAGCATTCTCAATGGGCCTCGTGCCGGACTACCAAGCATTCTCAATGGGCCTCGTGCCGGACTACCAAGCATTCTCAATGGGCCTAGTGCCGGACTAACAAGCATTCTCAATGGGCCTCGTGCCGGACTAACAAGCATTCTCAATGGGCCTAGTGCCGGACTAACAAGCATTCTCAATGGGCCTAGTGCCGGACTAACAAGCATTCTCAATGGGCCTAGTGCCGGACTAACAAGCATTCTCAATGGGCCTAGTGCCGGACTAACAAGCATTCTCAATGGGCCTAGTGCCGGACTAACAAGCATTCTCAATGGGCCTAGTGCAGGACTAACAAGCATTCTCAATGGGCCTAGTGCCGGACTAACAAGCATTCTCAATGGGCCTAGTGCTGGACTAACAAGCATTCTCAATGGGCCTAGTGCTGGACTAACAAGCATTCTCAATGGGCCTAGTGCCGGACTACCAAGCATTCTCAATGGGCCTAGTGCCGGACTAACAATCTCAATGGAGATTCTCCATTAAAAGATCTTCTTAGTCCAAGTCTTGGCCCACTCTGTTTGGGACACCCACAGTCCTTTATGCATTGTTTATTATTAATAAATGATCTCCCAACTCACCCTGGATAGTAGCTGCCATCTCCCTGTCACTTTTACCACCACGTCCTGTCCTCTGGTGAGTCAGCTTGTGAGCCCGGAGATTCTTTGACCTGATGTAGCTCTTGCCACACTCTGCACAGCGGTAGGGCCTTTCTCCCGTGTGAACTCTGTGGTGAATCTTCAGATCTTCTGCTCTGATATACTGTTTCAGACAGATCAGACAGTGGTGCTTCTCTCCGGAGTGAGACTGTTGGTGCTCTTTCAGATGTCCTGATTGGGTGAAACTCTTCCCACACACAGAGCAGGAGTAAGGCTTCTCTCCCGTGTGTGTGAGGTGGTGTCGTCTCATGGCTCCCAGGTGAGCGAACTTCTTGCCACAGTCGGGGCAAGGGTACGGCTTCTCTCCCGTGTGGATTCTCATGTGGATCTGCAGGATGGATAACTTTTGGCAGTGTCTTCCACACACTGGACAGGCGTGAAACGTCTTGGGTTTCTGCTGATTCTCCTGGTGTTGTTTAGCTGCTCCTGGTGGAGGTTGTCTCTCTCCTGTGTGAATGATCGTACTAATGCGTTATAACATTAGTTTTATTGGTGGAAATTACATGAATTCAACACGTCTGGGTTAGATCAGCGTTTCTCAATCCTGGTCCCAGGGACCCAAATGGTTGCACTTTTTTTTTTTTTTTTTTTTGCCCGAGCACTAAAACACCTGATTCAAATCAAGGGTTGATGATGAGTTGATTTGTTGAAAGTGTGTGAGTGGTAGGGCAAAAACTCAAATGTGCAAAAAACTCAAACTCATTCAACGATAAAGTCATTTTCGATTCTATCCCCAAAGATTCCCATTCAAAACATTCCGAACCATTCCAACTTACTAAAAAGAGAATCCCAGTCAACTTCTAGCAGCTTGGGGCCCTGCAGTGTTCTCTGGTTCCTGACAGGAACTGGTGACTGTGTGGGTTTAGGTCGAGTGGGACAGGAGTTAGACAGGCTGGATCTGCCATCACCGTCCTACAATAAAATGTTTACATTACATTTTAGTCATTTAACAGGCACTCTAATCCAGAGCGATTTACAGGAGCAATTAGGGTTAAGTGCCTTGCTCGAGGGCACATCAACAGTTTCACCAGGTCGGCTAGGGGATTCCAAGTGGCTCCCGAGTGGCGCAGCGGTCTCAGGCACTACAGACACCCTGGTTCGAATCCAGGCTGTATCACAACCAGCTGTGATTGGGAGTACCACAGGGCGGCGCACAATTGTCCCAGCGTCGTCTGGGTTTGGCCGGTGTAGGCTGTCATTGTAAATAAGAATTTGTTCTTAACTGACTTGCCTAGTTAAAAAAAATATATAATAATCAAACTAGTGACTGTCCCAATGCTTGTAACTGCTAGGCGATCTGCCACAGATACAATGATGGAACAGAGGGATGTCTGACGTTAACTACAATGTATTATATTATACTACTACGACCATGAGTTTTACCATGACAATGTATCCTTCACAAATGGCTATATAGTACAATACTTCAGTCCTATGGACCCTGGTCAAAAGCAGTGCACTGTATAGGGAATCGGGTGCCACTTGGAACAGGCCAATACGATCTGTTCTGGAAACAAGGCCCAGAGTTTTCCTGGCCAGGTCACGTGGTTTTTAGTCAGGAATAAATCTGCGGCCTATATTATGAATATGACAGACCGCTAAAGATTGTAGTTACTACCATGACCTACTGTAGTGGAATATAACGATCATTAGATGGAGCAATAACACAGGGATCGACTGACCGCTTGCCTTTTATTCCACGATAACTAGCCACTAACATTCGGTATGACAACAAACCAGCTAGCAACCTAACGAACGTTTGTTACTAGATGTGCGCTTTCTCACCTCATCCATTGTGAATCGACCCAGCAGTTCTTCTGTAGACTTTTGTGGTTTGGAGAAATTTCCACCGAAACCAACTGTCACCTCAGAACTGGGGGTCGGAACAGTTGTCGTGGAAACTATTTGACAGCTAACTTGTTAGCTAAACAAGCTAAATTACCAAAAGTTGTTTTGTTCCTCCTCGCGTCTAGCTCGTTAGAGTTACATGTTTTTTTTTGTTGACAGTATGTCTATGCCAATCCCAACCGTATCAGAAATGGCATATGGACATATTTTAATCAGTATTTTGAAGTGAAGTAGCTAACTAGCGCCTGCATCCACCAACTTCCGGGTTATTCTTCTTCTTCGGTCAGTGAGCAGCTCCTGGCGCTCTACCGCCACGTGTTGGAGGGGAAAGGCAGTAAACAGGAGGGAGAGGGGCAACTGCCTGGTAAACTGCCATAGACCCTTGTGACATGAATTAAAATATAATTGATTCGTTAATTTAGGGAAAGGAGCAGGTTTTTAAGGGGTATTTATTCAATCATGACATTGATTGTGCATAGACGTCAGTGAGTGCTATTGCATGTGTTGAATGATTTTGATATATACAAAAAAAGAACAGAATAATTTCAGAATCTCTTCAGTCACCTGACTGTAATTCAACGGAATGTTCGTGGTCAGTAGATGGGTTAGTTGTTAAGCAACTAACGTAAACTCGTACATCGCCCAAAACGTAAAACTTCCAGATCAACTGTAATGTCAATACCATTGTAAAGCACAATTTTTCCCCTATCCAACAGAATCAATTACATGACATAAACACTGCCCGTTTCTGCATACTTCAAGCAGGCAATGAGCCAAGTCGGGTCTTACTGACCACCTTATTGCCTCAAAAATGTAAATAAAACACTATAAAGAGTTTATATAATGTGTCATTACCTATTTGAAGGTTTGTGTCGAATTTGGATTGGGTTTTAGGGAGGAGCTAAAGTGATCTTGATCTTGTTGCCAGCTGCATACCACTGCTGGCTTGCTTCTGAAGCTAAGCAGGGTTGTTCCTGGATGGGAGACCAGATGCTGCTGGAAGTGGTGTTGGAGGGCCAGTACGAGGCACTCTTTCCTCTGGTCTAAAAATATATCCCAATGCCCCAGGGCAGTGATTGGGGACACGTCCCTGTGTAGGGTGCTGTCTTGGGATGTTACATGGGGTGTCCTGACTCTCTGAGGTCATTAAGGAGCCCATGGCACTTATTGCAGGGGTGTTAATCCCGGGGTTCCCAATCTGGCTCTCAAACCATCGCGTTCGCCTAATAATCCCCAGTTTACAGTTGGCTCATTCATCCCCCTCCTCTCCCCTGTAACTATTCCCCAGGTCGTTGCTGCAAATGAGAACGTGTTCTTAGTCAACTTACCTGGTGAAATAAAGCATAAATAAAGAGGCTTTGAGAATGATGATCTCATGCAATGATGATACAAAAAAAATGACTAGGTATCCCTTACTGTCACTGTTGTTTTTAAAGGATGAGAGAAGTGCTATACCTGGTGGAGAGAGATTAAGACAGAAATAGTTGCTTTATGCGCGCTGTACGTTACGACATGACACGTCTAGATGTAACGGAGGGCCCGTTTTTTCAACATTTCTCCAATACCATAAACGCTTGAAAAGAAACCTAGTTCACACCCCCGATTTTGACGTCAACACAGTCCCATTTTCTTTGTAGCCTCGTTTGAATGTTGCGTTTGCGCACATTTGTAAGGAATGGGGTGAGTTTACGTTAATAATGAGGGCGCAACTTTGAGGAAAAAACAGGCTTATATTGCTGACAATATGTAAACTATATTTTTATTCTACAAATGTTTTTTTTTGAAAACCAATACATTTGCACAATGAGCACTTGTTCAAATCGCTCAAATACATCGTTGTTGGTTAGCTAGCATGCTAGTTAATTTTAGCCATATTAGCGTAGATGAGACATCAGTCAAAACAAGACATGGTATCGAGAACAAGACGGAACTATGGCAACTTCTTGTCATTGTTGCTATGACGTTCAGAATCATAACAACTCATGGCCTTCTGCCCCATCGACTTGCGCACATCCTTTTCGTGACAATCAAATTTTATTAGTCACATGCGCTGAATACAACAGGTGCAGACTTTACAGTGAACTGCTTATTTATGAGCCCCTAACCAACAATGCTGTTCAAAAAAAAAAAAAAAAGACAACCCTTCTATACACTATATATACAAAAGTATGTGGACACCCCTTCAAATTAGTGCATCCGGCTATTTAAGTCACATCCGTTTAAAAATCGAGCACACAGCCATGCAACCTCCATAGACAAAGTAGTAAAATAGTCTTACTGATGAGCTCGGTGACTTTCAATGTGGCATCATCGTCATAGGACGCCACATTTCAACTAACTGTAAATGCTGTTACTGAGAAGTGGAGACTTCTTGGAGCAAAGATGTCTCAGCCACAGAGTGGTAGGCCACACAAGCTCACAGAACAGGACCGCAGAGTGCTGAAGTGTGAGAAAAAACAATTAGCCTGTTCTCGGTTGCAACACTCACTACCGAGTTCCAAATCACCTCTGGAAGCAACATCAGCACAATAAATGTTAGTCGGGAGCTTCACGAAATGGGTTTCCATGGCCGAGCAGCCGCACACAAGCCTAAGATCACCATGCGCAATACCAAGCATCGGGCAGAGTGGTGTAAAGTTCGCTACTAATATTAACGCTACAGCATACAATGACATTCTAGACGATTCTGTGCTTCCAACTTTGTGGCAACAGTTTGGGGAAGGCATTTTCCTGTATCAGCATGACAATGTCCCCGTGCACAAAGTGAGGTCCATACAGAAATGGTTTGTTCAGATCAGTGTGGAAGAACTTGACTGGCCTGCACAGAGCCCTGACTTCAACCCAATCGAACACCTTTGGGATGAATTGGAACACAGACTGCGAGCCAGGCCTAAACGCCCAACATCAGTACCCGACATCACTAATGCTCTTGTGGCTGAATGGAAGCAAGTCCCCGCAGCAATGTTCCAACATCTAGTGGAAAGCCTTCCCAGAAGAGGTGGAGGCTGTTTTAGCAGCAAAGTTGGGACCAACTCCATATTAAAGCCAATGATTTTGGAATGAGATGTTAGATGAGCAGGTGTCCACATACACTACATGACTAAAAGTATGTTTTAGATAAAACAAAATTTCTCAACACTAATAATTTGTCCGACTTTGCTGCCCTCCTCTGGTGGAAATTAGAACTACAGTCTATTCTATTGGTTCTTTGTCTACAGATCATCACCACAGATTCTATCTGCATCCCAAATGACACCATATTCCCTATATATAGTGCACTAGTTTTAACCAGGACCTGGTATTTAGGGAATAGGGTACCATTTTGGATGCAGGAAATCCTATGTGGTTGGCTAGTCCTTGCTTTGGTCCATTCTATTCATTCGGGGTCTCGAGATGGTCAGCACAAAGAGGAATTTATCCTAATGTGAATGGCTAGTCCTCGTGTTCCTCCACCCTGCTAGCATCAACTCCTTCTCTTCTTCATCACTGATACTAATAGAATCCTCTTCACTCTTCACCCCTGCAGCCAGGTTTTCCCCTGTCCCAGTCCCAGGGTTTGGTAGCGAGCTGCTGTGACTTTTCCTCTGATGGGCTCGGAGGTTCTGGGTTCGCACGTAGCTCTTTCCACACTCCTCACAGCTGTAGGGTCTCTCTCCAGTGTGGGTTCTGAATCAATCAAAACATCAATTCATGAATGAATCAGTGCATCACACATGTATTTAATAAAAACCCTTTTAAACACCAGTTGTTGTGCCAAAGTGCTTTACCTGAAGTGAGCGACGAGGGCCTTAGCTTTGGCGAAGCTCCTCCAACAGACAGAACAGTCGTGTTTCTCATCGCTATAATAATAGTAATAATAATAATGACAACAACAACAACAACAACAATAATAATAATAATTGATAATAATGACAACAACAATAATAATAATAATAATAGTAATAATAATAATAATAATAAATGCATTTTATGTGTAGACCACTTTTTATGACACACAGAAATCACAAAGGTTACGTTTACACAGGCAGCCTAATTCTGATCTTTTGCCCAATTATTTGGCAAACGAGCTGGGTCCGTAATTCACAACACCTCTCAGAGTAGAAGTACTGATCTAGGATCAGTTTAGCCTTTTTTAGATCGTAATGAATAAGATTATATGGACAGGTCCTAGATCAGCACTTCTACTCTGAGAAGTTTTGTGGCCCAGATCTGATGTGCATCAGCAACAGCAGTAGAAATGCCTTTTTTTTAAAGGGCTAAAACATATATATATATATATATATATATATATGTGTGACTAATACTACAAGATAGGCAGACTAAAAAGGAGCCAGCAAAGACTAAACAGCAGAACATCTAAACTTAACATAGAACCGACCTGTGTGTTCGCTCGTGTTCGCTCAGTCGCCCTTTCTGGGTGTAGCTCCTCCCACACACAGAGCAGGAGTAAGGTTTTTCTCCGGTGTGCGTCAGCAGGTGTCTCTTCATAGCTCCCGAGTGAGCGAACCTCTTCCCACAGTCGGGGCAAGGGTAAGGTTTTTCTCTCGTGTGCACTTTCTGGTGGTCGCGTAGGGCTGTTCTTTCACGGAACCGTTTCCCACACACGGAGCAAGGGTACGGCTTTTCTCCTGTGTGGATCTTCATGTGTTTTTGTAGAGCTGATAGCTTCTTACAGTCTCTTCCACATTCTGGGCAGCAGTGGGACTTCCTGGCTTCGCTGTCAGATCTGTGTTCGGAACTCTCTCCTGTCGAGTCAGATTATTTACAGTATTTAGGGTTGTGTCCGAATTGGCAACCTATTCCCTTGGTGGTGCACTAGGGCCCATAGAGCTCTGGTCAAAAGTAGCACACTGCGAAGGGAATAGGCTGCCATTTGGAACACACGTTCAAAGTGAATTCTAAAAGGGGTCACAACAACATATCAATGAAAAGGAATCAAAGAACGTCATGTGGAATTCCATATTAGAACTCATCATTTTAACAGGCGCTCAGTGGAGACAACGACCTGAGTGTCTCTTCTGGTGTCGCCGCAGGTTAGAGATGTTGGCAAAGTCTTTCCCACATCTAAAGCAGTGGTGAGACTTGGTGTTGTTGTGATCCTCCCGGTGTTGTTCAGGTTCTCCCGGTGTTGTTGTGATCCTCCCGTCGGTGTTGTTGTGATCCTCCCGGTGTTGTTCAGGTTCTCCTGGTGTTGTTGTGATCCTCCCGTCGGTGTTGTTGTGATCCTCCCGGTGTTGTCCAGGTTCTCCTGATGCGGAGGGACTCTCCTCGCTGTCAGAAGGACGGCTGGCACGCTGTCCTGTGTTGATGAAACAGTATGGGGGGGGGGGGGGTTGGATGACGAGTGAATCATCCACATTCTAACGGTCAACATTCTATCACTTACTGATACGATGACGAGTGAATCATCCACATTCTAACGGTCAACATTCTATCACTTACTGATACGATGACGATCCCAACCAATTTCTTCTCCGTCTGAATTGATCAGACCACCAATTCCCTCTTCTTCCTCATCGTCATCTTCGACTTGGTTCTCAAACTTTTCAGAAACTGACTTCGGGCCCTGCAATGCTGAAGATCCAGGACCTGATGATTCAGCCAATACATCAACAACCATCTAGTTCACTATGAAGGACTCAGCCAATACATCAACAACCATCTAGTTCACTATGTAGGACTCAGCCAATACATCAACAACCATCTAGTTCACTATGTAGGACTCAGCCAATACATCAACAACCATCTAGTTCACTATGTAGGACTCAGCCAATACATCAACAACCATCTAGTTCACTATGTAGGACTCAGCCAATACATCAACAACCATCTAGTTCACTATGAAGGATTCAGCCAATACATCAACAACCATCTAGTTCACTATGTAGGATTCAGCCAATACATCAACAACCATCTAGTTCACTATGAAGGATTCAGCCAATACATCAACAATAATATTTTACTTACTGAGGTAATCCCAATTAACTTCTTCTCCTTCTGAATTTATCAAACCACCAACTTCTTCCTCCTCCTCCTCCTCCTCCTCCTCCTCCTCTTCTTTACTATCGATATATATGGTAGATGTTTGACTGCAGCCTTCACCGTGGCCTGGGTCAGGACCCAGAGAGCTTTCATCTTTGACCACGGTTCCCTAAATGGCAGAGGAGTCACACAGTACGTTGAGTTAAGAGACTGTTTAGTTTAAAAAAAATGTATTCCATCCTACTCTGATGAAATATGTGTATTTTTAAGCAATAAGGCACGAGGGGGTATAGCCGCGGTGTATTGGCCATATACCACAAACCTCCAAGGTGCCTTATTGCTGTTATAAACTGGTTATCAACGTAATTAGAGCCCAAAAATGTAATGTGTTGTCATACCCGTGGTATACGGTCTGATATACCACTGCTGTCAGCCAATCAGCACTCAGGGCTTGAATCACCCAGTTTATAATGTCAGATATACCACGGCTGTCAGCCAATCAGCATTCAGGGCTCGAACCACCCAGTTTATAATGTCAGATATACCACGGCTGTCAACCAATCAGCATTCAGGGCTCGAACCACCCAGTTTATAATGTCAGATATACCACGGCTGTCAGCCAATCAGCTTTCAGGGCTCAAACCACCCAGTTTATAAAATGCTTTTATCCTCTGGCATTTATTTGTACTTTTAAACTGTGCAAATATTGTAGCCAAAAATCAATCAATTAATTATGTTAGTGATGTCCTATTCCCCCATCTGGTTTGAAAATCCCACAGGTAGTCTGATGATTTACCAGAGCATCACCACCAGCAGTCTGAAATCCTCCAGTAACAGCAGCAGACCCCTCTCCAGTGTGGGACGACCTCAGGAGCCGACCCCTCTTCATGTTAGCAGACCCTTTATCTCCAGTGTGGGACTGTCTGTGTTTCCTCAGGTTTGCTGTTGAGTTGAAGCTCTCCCCACAGACAGAGCACTGGTAAGGTCTCTCCCCGGTGTGCATCCTGCGATGGACCTGTTGATAGAAGAATTTGTATGTTTAAGATAATGACTAAAGTATTCCACCCTGAAACCATATAATTGTATGAAATGTGTTAAGAGTCAAAATGTGTTAGAGTCATAATCCAATAATATGTGTGACTAGACTTTTTAAGACTAGGCCATTGTGTTACTATTTCGCAATATGAGCTGGGTATAGTTGAGACATTCAAGGACAACTGAACTGTCGACTTGTAATAACGGTGAAACTAATAACTGGAAAGAGGCCTCCCCACCCTAGGGAGGAGAAAAACTGTTAGAAACGGTTTGCAGAAGATAATGAAACATGTTGCAGAAGTGTGATAAACTATGTATGTGAACTGTGGAAAAATACAGCCCACCTAAAGCGAGGTGGAGTTTCTACTGATGTGAGTTCATTTGTGTGTGTGCTATTAAAAGACTGTGTTCTCATTTTGAAGACAGAGCGCTCTCTGAATAAAGTATTGATCTATTGCAGGCTGAGACTCTGTCTATTTCTTTGAACTGGAGCTTTACAACCTTCAGGAATTAGACAGAGATACAAAACAGTTCAGTTAGAACATTGGGATAGAAATTCTCATGACACCTGTCAAGTCAGAATTTAATTAAAGAGCTGGGTCACAACTCACCTTACATTATTTCTATCCCTTTAATGATGTAAGGGGAAAAGGGGGAATGTGGAGATAACTAGTGAACTACGTCGGTTGACATAATCCGCCTCTACCCTCCGTTCTATTGGCGAACGTGCAATCACTGGAGAATAAAATGGATGAGCTCCGTTTCGAGACTGCCATATCAACGGGACCTGGAATATCCTATGCTCCTTGGAGTCGTGGCTGAACAAAGATATAGATTGTATACATCTAGCTGGTTTTTCTATGCATCGACAGGACAGAATGGCAGCGTCAGCTAAGCTCAAAGGGGGAGGTGTCTCTTAACAACAGCTGGTTTGTTCGATCTCTAGAATTAAGGTTCTGCTCACCCGAGTTAGAATACCTCATGATAAGCTGTAGACCACACTATTTACCAATATAGGGCCATAAACAAGAAAACAAAAATGCTCATCCAGAGAAGGCGCTCCTAGTGGCCGGTGATTTTAAAAAGCAGGGAAACTGAAATCTGTTTAAGCTAATTTCTACCATCACCTTTCCTCCACACACAGAAACGCATACAAATTACCCTCCATTTGGCAAATCTGACCATAACTCTATCCTCCTGATTCCTGCTTAGAAGCAAACACTCAAACAGGAAGTACCAGTGATGCAGCTCAATACGAAAGTGGTCCGATGAAGCGGATGATAAGCTACAGGACTGTTTCTCTTCAGCACAGACTGGAACATGTTCCAGGATTGAGGAGTTCACCACATCAGTCGCCAGCTTCATTAACAAGTGCATCGACGACATCGTCCCCACAGTGACGGTACGTACATATCCCAACCAGAAGCCATGGATTACAGGCAACATCCGCACTGAGCTAAAGGCTAGAGCTTTGCTTCCAAGGAGCAGGACACTAATCCGGATGCTGATAAGAAATTTTGCATCCGACTGCAAGGCACTACAGAGGGTAGCGCGTACGGCCAAGTACATCACTGGGGCCAAGCTCCCAGCCATCCAGGACCTCTATACCAGGCGGAAAGCCCTAAACATTGTCAAAGACTCAAGTCATAGACTGCTCTCTGTGCTAATGCACGGCAAGCGGTACCGATGCACCAAGTCTGGAAACAACAGGACCATGAACAGCCTCTACCGCCCCAAGCCATAAGACTGCTGAACAGCCTCTACCCCCCCCCCAAGCCATTAGACTGCTGAACAGCCTCTACCCCCCCAAGCCATCAGACTGCTGAACAGCCTCTACCCCCCCAAGCCATCAGACTGCTGAACAGCCTCTACCCCCCCAAGCCATCAGACTGCTGAACAGCCCCTACCCCCCCAAGCCATCAGACTGCTGAACAGCCTCTACCCCCAAGCCATCAGACTGCTGAACAGCCTCTACCCCCCCAAGCCATAAGCCCATGAACAGCCTCTACCCCCAAGCCATCAGACTGCTGAACTGCCTCTACCCCCCAAGCCACCAGACTGCTGAACAGCTTCTACCCCCAAGCCACCAGACTGCTGAACAGCTTCTACCCCCAAGCCATCAGACTGCTGAACAGCCTCTACCCCCCAAGACATAAGCCCATGAACAGCCTCTACCCCCAAGCCATCAGACTGCTGAACAGCTTCTACCCCACAAAGCCATCAGACTGCTTAACAGCCTCTACCCCCCAAGCCATCAGACTGCTGAACAGCCTCTACCCCCCAAGCCATCAGACTGCTGAACAGCTTCTACCCCCCAAGCCATCAGACTGCTGAACAGCCTCTACCCCCCCAAGCCATCAGACTGCTGAACAGCCTCTACCCCCCAAGCCATCAGACTGCTGAACAGCCTCTACCCCCCCAAGCCATCAGACTGCTGAACAGCCTCTACCCCCAAAGCCATCAGACTGCTGAACAGCCCCTACCCCCCAAGCCATCAGACTGCTTAACAGCCTCTACCCCCAAGCCATAAGACCATGAACAGCCTCTACCCCCCCCCAAGCCATCAGACTGCTGAACAGCCTCCACCCCCTAAGCCATAAGACCATGAACAGCCTCTACCCCCCCAAGCCATCAGACTGCTGAACAGCCTCTACCCCCCAAGCCATCAGACCATGAACAGCCTCTACCCCCCAAGCCATCAGACCATGAACAGCCTCTACCCCCCAAGCCATCAGACCATGAACAGCCTCTACCCCCCAAGCCATCAGACCATGAACAGCCTCTACCCCCCCCAAGCCATCAGACCATGAACAGCCTCTACCCCCCCAAGCCATCAGACTAATTAATAGTTTATCTATCATATCAACCTCACATCTACCTCACATCTACCTCACATCAACCTCACATCAACCTCACATCTACCTCACATCTACCTCACATCTACCCTGGGGCGGCTGGGTAGCTTAGTAGTTAGAGCATTGGACTAGTTACTCATTGTGTATATTGTCTACACCTGTTCTTTACAAAGCATGTGACAAATTAAATTTAACATTGTGGGGAAGTGTGGTAATAATGGCTAAAGGACCTTGAGGGAGGATGCGTAGGAGAACCTCATCCCACAGACATCGCAAGATTGAGGTTTCTCTCCTGTATGTGTCCGCTGGTGGTCCTTCAGACGCTCAAATCGAGGGAAACGCCGTCCACACACGGAGCAGGAGTAAGGTTTCTCTCCAGTGTGTACCTTCTGGTGTTTTAACAGATTCCCTCGCTGGATGAACCTCTTCCCACAGACAGAGCAGTGGTAAGGTTTCTCCCCTGTGTGCGTCAGAAGGTGTCTCTGTAGGGTGATACCCCCTGTGGAGAAACCTCTACCGCACACAGAGCAGCGGAAGGGTTTCTCTCCACTGTGTGTGCGGAGATGTGCAACTAGCTTCGATGGTTTAGGGAACTCCTTTCCACACACCGAGCAGAGGTGAGGCTTCTTGGTTCTGTATCGTTTCATCTGGATTTTTTGGTGTTGTTCAGGTTCTGTTGATGTAGAGGGAATCTCACCGCTAACAAAGACTGGGACAGGGCTTTTTCCTGTGTGGAAAAGCGAAAAGGTTAAACAATGGATCTGCGTCCCCAAATTAAACCCTATTCCCTACATAGAGCCCTAAGGGCCAAAGTGTAGAGCAGGTTAAACAAATACTTAGCCGCTATGCTAAAACTAGCTGACCGACTAACTAATACAGAGGCTGTGTACCAAATAGTACCATATTCCCTATAGGGCTCTGGTCAAAAGTAGTGCAGGGAATTGGGTGCCATTTTGAAGAGCTCAATCAAAATGATCTTTCTGCCTCTTACTAGAAAGAGAAACGTGACCAACTTCCTCTCCGTCGGAATTGATCAAACCACCAACTTCCTCATCCTCTTCTTCTCTCGCCTCCTTCCCCTCCTCTTCTTTCTCCAGTTCTTCAACTATAATTTTCAGTCCCAGAGTTTCACCCAGGGACTCTTTGGGTTTGGGTCTCGATCGGTCACCAGGGTCCTAGAATGGAAATTTAATTCAATATTAGTTTTTTTTAAACAAGATAGGAATAACAAAGCTCTTGGCCCTAACTACCTATGTAGGTTCCCTAGATGACAGAATATTGACGTCTCCTCTTGAAACACTTGAAACACTGTCAGTCATAATTTAAATGGAACCCTATTCCCAAGGCCCAGGCTATTGCGATTTGGGACGTGGCTACAATTGTCTCCCACCTTGCCGCGGTCTCGCTCCACCTGTCCACCATCTCCTGTGTGAGTCTGCTGGTGTTCTCTCAGGGGACCAGGCCGTGAGAAGCCCTTCCCACACACAGAGCAAGGGAATGGTTTCTCTCCTGTGTGAGACCTAAATCAAATCAAACTTTATTTAAAAGTGTATTTAAAATCACAACACTTAACAATGAAATATAGGAGATTTTAAAAAAACAACAGAAGGCAATAAAAGAGATTAATAAAGGAACATCAAATAAAAGAGATGACAAAAATAATAGTGAAATCATCGATTCAAGTCCATACTAACCTCTGGTGATCCCTGAGTCCTGAGGGTGTGAAGAAGCTCTTCCCACACACAGAGCAGCGGTGAAGTCTCTCTGCGGTGTGCTTCAGCTGGTGGGCCCTAAGATAAGATAAAAGTAGATAAAAAAAACAACAACAAAAAACTTCTGACTACTTGAAATGACCCTGTAAACCGTATAATTGATACATAAAAACCATAGGTTACACCTCAGGTTTCTCTGCTGGGTGTAGCTTCTCCCACACTCGGAGCAGCGGTACGGTCTCTCTCCCGTGTGCAGCAGTTGGTGTCTCTTCAGGCTGATCAGTTATAAAGATATGTTAGTTAGAGGTAGTTTAAGTTTTATTACACCACAGAGCAGCCAGTCAAAACAAACCAATGAACTCCACGAGCAAATGGCATGTGCCAACCTAAATACATATATAATATACTTAAAGAGGACGGACGAGGATCGTGTTCACTAGGAACCAAAAGGATGCACACGGCCGTAACAGAGAAGGGATGAATTGTTCAATATGAAGCGCTAGTTTTCGTTCTCCTTTGCAAAAACATTTTGCTATGGTGTGCACTAGAATCTAGGTGTGCACTAATTAATACAACACTGGTCTACACTGATAACAACAACACACCTAATCATCTGGGAGAAGGTGTTCCCACAGTCGGGGCAGGAGTAAGGTTTCTCTCCGGTGTGGACGATCTGGTGGAGCGTCAGGCTCCCCTTCTGGGCGAAGCTCTTCCCACACACTGAGCAGGAGTAAGGCTTCTCTCCAGTGTGGATTCTCATATGGACTTGTAGCTTGTATGCAATGGGAAACTCCTTTCCACACACAAGGCAGGAGTGGACTCTTCTGTGACAGCTGTGATGCTGTTTATGTTGTTGTTGTTTATGCTCTACGGCTGCAGGGAGACTCTCCTCAGTAGTCTCAGAGTGGTGGTTGTTAGAACTGTGTTCTGTGTGGATGAGGAAAATAGTTTGGGTTAAATATACTAAACCATAACTAACTAACTAACTTAACATGAGAGCTGAAGGTCAAAGGGTAATGAGTCATTTAAAAGAAGGTCAAAGGGTAATGAGTAATTTTAAAAAAAGGTCAAAGGGTAATGAGTCATTTTAAAAAAGGTCAAAGGGTAATGAGTCATTTTAAAAAAGGTCAAAGGGTAATGAGTCATTTTAAAAAAGGTCAAAGGGTAATGAGTCATTAAAAAAAAGCTAGAATCTACAGTTGCTACATCCATTTTTGGACTTAAAATTAAAAAAGGAACTCTATGGCCATTTTTTGACCTCAACATTGTTGTCCAGATCACGTTATGAACCTGTAGCCCTGCAGATCAAAAGCTAGGTATTATTTTTTTGTATCCGGATTTTACCATCAGTGGCATATTTGGGGGTAATCACGTTTTTTTTTTAAACTACAACGAGCTTCAGGGAGGAGTGAGGTTGATTTCCTGATCTCTACTTCCCCCTGCTCCGCCCCCTCGAATGCGGGGAAAATGTGTGTGTTCCTAGTTAAACAGCCTGGAGATTGTAATCCTGAAGATCATAAAAAAATAGCTGTATTTACTAGTCTCCTATAGCATTCAATAGGCTACAAGCGTGCTATGGTAATCTCCCAACATCTTGTTCATATTTTCGTCGTCATGGTAGACTTCGATCACGTTACCTTGGTATCGGCTCCATCTATCAGCTGGGTTTACTAATGATAGAGAACACACAATCCTAACAACAAATCTGATTGGTCTTTTCTCCCCCCCCCTTTCAGAAAATACCGCCTGCCGACCACAGCCTACTGTTTCTTCCTAGCGTGGATACTTCAAGGAAAAAGACTTGGGGGGGGGGGAAACAAGAGTGGCTTCACCTGCCTTGGTGGTTGGGCGCATTCTCCTGGTGGTCAGTCCACTACAGAGGTTTCATCCAGGTTGATGAGGAATATCTATCTCCTAATGGTCAGTCCACTACAGAGGTTTCATCCAGGTTGATGAGGAATATCTATCTCCTAATGGTCAGTCCACTACGGAGGTTTCATCCAGGTTGATGAGGAATATCTATCTCCTGGTGGTCAGTCCACTACAGAGGTTTCATCCAGGTTGATGAGGAATATCTATCTCCTGGTGGTCAGTCCACTACAGAGGTTTCATCCAGGTTGATGAGGAATATCTATCTCCTAATGGTCAGTCCACTACAGAGGTTTCATCCAGGTTGATGAGGAATATCTATCTCCTGGTGGTCAGTCCACTACAGAGGTTTCATCCAGGTTGATGAGGAATATCTATCTCCTGATGGTCAGTCCACTACAGAGGTTTCATCCAGGTTGACGAGGAATATCTATCTCCTAATGGTCAGTCCACTACAGAGGTTTCATCCAGGTTGATGAGGAATATCTATCTCCTGGTGGTCAGTCCACTACAGAGGTTTCATCCAGGTTGATGAGGAATATCTATCTCCTGATGGTCAGTCCACTACAGAGGTTTCATCCAGGTTGATGAGGAATATCTATCTCCTGGTGGTCAGTCCACTACAGAGGTTTCATCCAGGTTGACGAGGAATATCTATCTCCTAATGGTCAGTCCACTACAGAGGTTTCATCCAGGTTGATGAGGAATATCTATCTCCTAATGGTCAGTCCACTACAGAGGCTTCATCCAGGTTGATGAGGAATGTCGATCTCCTGATGGTCACTATAGAGGCTACATCCAGGTTGATGAGGAATGTCGATCTCCTGATGGTCACTATAGAGGCTACATCCAGGTTGATGAGGAATGTCGATCTCCTGATGGTCACTATAGAGGCTTCATCCAGGTTGATGAGGAATATCGATGGTCAGTACAGGGGCTTCATCCAGGTCCTCTGGATGAACTGTAATACATGTGCAATCATTTTTTCAAATGGTATCTGAGTTGTTTAAAAACATATTAAATGTAATCCTAAAGTAGAACGGGATAAGACCAGGAGTTTATATTCACTCACTGCACCAGCTGTATGTTCTTAGCCTCGTCGTTCAGCCACGACTCGGTGAGACATAAGATATTACAGTTTTTAATGTGCCGTTGGTAGGATATACGTGCTTTCAGTTCGTCCCATTTCATTTCCCAGCGATTGAACGTCAGCTAGCAGAACAGAAGGCAAAGGGCTAATTAGCCACTCGTCGCATGATCCTCGCTCGGCACCCTGATCTTTTGCCTCAAAATCTCTGCTTCCTTCTCCAGTAAATCACGGGGATTGAGTCCTGGTCGGGTGTCTGCAGAATATCCATTGCGTCTGACTCATTGAAGTAGAACTCCTCGTCCAATTTGAGGTGAATAATCCCAGTTCTGATGTCCAGAAGCTCTTTTCGGTCACAAGAGAGGGTGGCAACAACATTATGTACAAAACATGTTACGAACAATGCGAAAAAAAAGAACAAAAAAATAGCGTGATTGGTTGAAAGCCGATAATAAGGCAGCCCTACCCTCATTCTCCTGGTTCCAAAAAATAAATAACAATAAGGAGGGGTCTTGGGTCTGTATCTTCCTGGTATCCAATAAGGAGGGGTCTTGGGTCTGTATCTTCCTGGTATCCAATAAGGAGGGGACTTGGGTTTGTATCTTCCTGGTATCCAATAAGGAGGGGACTTGGGTTTGTATCTTCCTGGTATCCAATAAGGAGGGGTCTTGGGTCTGTATCTTCCTGGTATCCAATAAGGAGGGGTCTTGGGTTTGTATCTTCCTGGTATCCAATAAGGAGGGGTCTTGGGTTTGTATCTTCCTGGTATCCAATAAGGAGGGGACTTGGGTTTGTATCTTCCTGGTATCCAATAAGGAGGGGTCTTCGGTCTGTATCTTCCTGGTATCCAATAAGGAGGGGTCTTCGGTCTGTATCTTCCTGGTATCCAATAAGGAGGGGTCTTCGGTCTGTATCTTCCTGGTATCCAATAAGGAGGGGTCTTCGGTCTGTATCTTCCTGGTATCCAATAAGGAGGGGTCTTCGGTCTGTATCTTCCTGGTATCCAATAAGGAGGGGTCTTGGGTCTGTATCTTCCTGGTATCCAATAAGGAGGGGTCTTGGGTCTGTATCTTCCTGGTATCCAATAAGGAGGGGACTTGGGTCTGTATCTTCCTGGTATCCAATAAGGAGGGGACTTGGGTTTGTATCTTCCTGGTATCCAATAAGGAGGGGACTTGGGTTTGTATCTTCCTGGTATCCAATAAGGAGGGGTCTTGGGTCTGTATCTTCCTGGTATCCAATAAGGAGGGGTCTTGGGTCTGTATCTTCCTGGTATCCAATAAGGAGGGGTCTTGGGTTTGTATCTTCCTGGTATACAATAAGGAGGGGACTTGGGTTTGTATCTTCCTGGTATCCAATAAGGAGGGGTCTTGGGTTTGTATCTTCCTGGTATCCAATAAGGAGGGGACTTGGGTTTGTATCTTCCTGGTATCCAATAAGGAGGGGACTTGGGTTTGTATCTTCCTGGTATCCAATAAGGAGGGGACTTGGGTTTGTATCTTCCTGGTATCCAATAAGGAGGGGACTTGGGTTTGTATCTTCCTGGTATCCAATAAGGAGGGGACTTGGGTTTGTATCTTCCTGGTATCCAATAAGGAGGGGACTTGGGTTTGTATCTTCCTGGTATCCAATAAGGAGGGGACTTGGGTTTGTATCTTCCTGGTATCCAATAAGGAGGGGACGTGGGTTTGTATCTTCCTAATGTCCAATAAGGAGGGGACTTGGGTTTGTATCTTCCTGGTATCCAATAAGGAGGGGTCTTGGGTTTGTATCTTCCTGGTATCCAATAAGGAGGGGACTTGGGTTTGTATCTTCCTGGTATCCAATAAGGAGGGGACTTGGGTTTGTATCTTCCTAATGTCCAATAAGGAGGGGTCTTGGGTTTGTATCTTCCTGGTATCCAATAAGGAGGGGTCTTGGGTTTGTATCTTCCTGGTATCCAATAAGGAGGGGACTTGGGTTTGTATCTTCCTGGTATCCAATAAGGAGGGGACTTGGGTTTGTATCTTCCTAATGTCCAATAAGGAGGGGTCTTGGGTTTGTATCTTCCTGGTATCCAATAAGGAGGGGTCTTGGGTTTGTATCTTCCTGGTATCCAATAAGGAGGGGTCTTGGGTCTGTATCTTCCTGGTATCCAATAAGGAGGGGTCTTGGGTCTGTATCTTCCTGGTATCCAATAAGGAGGGGTCTTGGGTCTGTATCTTCCTGGTATCCAATAAGGAGGGGTCTTGGGTCTGTATCTTCCTGGTATCCAATAAGGAGGGGTCTTGGGTTTGTATCTTCCTGGTATCCAATAAGGAGGGGACTTGGGTTTGTATCTTCCTGGTATCCAATAAGGAGGGGTCTTGGGTCTGTATCTTCCTGGTATCCAATAAGGAGGGGACTTGGGTTTGTATCTTCCTGGTATCCAATAAGGAGGGGACTTGGGTCTGTATCTTCCTGGTATCCAATAAGGAGGGGTCTTGGGTGTGTATCTTCCTGGTATCCAATAAGGAGGGGACTTGGGTTTGTATCTTCCTGGTATCCAATAAGGAGGGGACTTGGGTTTGTATCTTCCTGGTATCCAATAAGGAGGGGACTTGGGTTTGTATCTTCCTGGTATCCAATAAGGAGGGGACTTGGGTTTGTATCTTCCTGGTATCCAATAAGGAGGGGACTTGGGTTTGTATCTTCCTGGTATCCAATAAGGAGGGGACTTGGGTTTGTATCTTCCTGGTATCCAATAAGGAGGGGACTTGGGTTTGTATCTTCCTGGTATCCAATAAGGAGGGGACTTGGGTTTGTATCTTCCTGGTATCCAATAAGGAGGGGACTTGGGTCTGTATCTTCCTGGTATCCAATAAGGAGGGGACTTGGGTTTGTATCTTCCTGATATCCAATAAGGAGGGGTCTTGCAGTGGGTGGAGCATCTCAGATAGAACCAAGTTCTATTTGAGCGCTTTTGGCTACACAGACGCTAGTTCATGTGTTGGAGTGGTGTGGGTGAAATGATTGATTGACATGTAGTGTATGTGTGCATTTTATTGTTGCTCTGCTCGTGCAAAGTGGCCTGAGAGGTTTGCGTGTAACAACTTCCTGTGGAGTTGTGGAGGCAAGCTGTGGAACATTCCTTTAATGATATATACCCAGTGATTCTTGTAGAATATAACTATAAATAAATATTTAAATGAGTTTAGTTCAACTGTCGTACCCCATCAGAACCCAAAATATAAAATTGTTTTGCTCTAATGTTTGTAAACAATGTACATTTTTAGCAAACACTTTTGTAGACTTAAAACTATACATTTTGATATCATAGATGGTCAGTCCTTGCATTCATTGCTCGGTCTATGCATTTGAGAGTGGTTACATTTCTCCAGGCCCGTTCCTCAGCTTTTTACCAAAACAGGGGCGGGGTGTCGTCTTTGTTATTGTTTCAATTAAGGACTCTTGCTTTAATGATTTATATTTTATAGGAGAAGCCCTCCTTACTTCGTTTTATTAGTATTTGGTGTGTAACTAAACCGGTCTGACATAATAAGGTGTGACCATGACATGTGACAGAACATGTACTCATTTTATTAGTAGTTGGTGTGTAACTAAACCGGTCTGACATAATAAGGTGTGACCATGACATGTGACAGAACATGTACTCATTTTATTAGTAGTTGGTGTGTAACTAAACCGGTCTGACATAATAAGGAGTGACCATGACATGTGACAGAACATGTACTCATTTTATTAGTATTTGGTGTGTAACTAAACCGGTCTGACATAATAAGGTGTGACCATGACATGTGACAGAACATGTACTCATTTTATTAGTATTTGGTGTGTAACTAAACCGGTCTGACATAATAAGGAGTGACCATGACATGTGACAGAACATGTACTCACCAAAAACAGGATCCTCCTCCTCCTCCTTCACTATGATCTTCAGTCCTGGTACACCAGCTTCAGCTTGACCCAGGCTCTCTCCAGCATGTGACAGCTGGAGTCCACCACTAGGGGGCAGCGTGACGGTCTCTTCCGCATGCGCCTGCTTCCTGTGTCTCCTCAGACTGGAGGCAGTGAAGAAGTCCTTGTGACAGTAGGGGCAGCGGTAACCTTTTACCCCGGTGTGTGTCCTCTGGTGTGCCCTGAGGAACCCCGGCTGGGTGAAACTCTTCCTGCACTCGGAGCAGCTGTACGGTCTCTCCTCGGAGAAGCTCTGCTGGTGTCTCTTCAGGTCTCCCAGGGAGAGGAACCTTTTACCACAGTCGGGGCAGGGGTGTGGTCTCTCCTTGATGTGTACCTACACCCAGGACCACATTGGAAATAAGTGTAATTAAAAGGAATATTTTTTTTAACTATCAGAGTTTTTGCTTTGGACAATAAGTGCTCAATCTACAAAACTTGACATGCACAATTATTATTTAAAAAAAATGGGGGGGGGGGGTTGTACAAACATTGGCTAATGAATGAAAATACCCTAAATATATTGTTTGACTAAAGTGATCCTTTAGTCAAACCTGGAATCTGTATTTGGTGAAACTGCCATGTCCATTTGGGATATTACAGTAATAAAGAAGTTACTAAACTGCCACGTCCACTTGGGATATTACAGTAATGAAGAAGTTACTAAACTGCCACGTCCAATTGGGATATTACAGTAATGAAGAAGTTACTAAACTGCCACGTCCAATTGGGATATTACAGTAATAAAGAAGTTAATGGAAACACTTTACTTTTCCCTCGGACATCATGTGCGCGAGAACACCATGTGTTTTGTGCGCTAGAACACCATGTGTTTTGTGCGCTAGAACACCATGTGTTTTGTGCGCTAGAACACCATGTGTTTTGTGCGCTAGAACACCATGTGTTTTGTGCGCTAGAACACCATGTGTTTTGTGCGCTAGAACACCATGTGTTTTCTGCGCTGCTGGATCCTCAACGACATTAGCGCCTTGGTGAACAGTCTGGGTGAACAGCCTGGGTGAACAGCCTGGGTGAACAGCCTGGGTGAACAGCCTGGGCGAACAGCCTGGGCGAACAGCCTGGGCGAACAGCCTGGGCGAACAGTCTGGGCGAACAGTCTGGGCGAACAGTCTGGGCGAACAGCCTGGGCGAACAGTCTGGGTGAACAGCCTGGGTGAACAGTCTGGGTGAACAGTCTGGGCGAACAGTCTGGGAGAACAGCCTGGGAGAACAGTCTGGGCGAACAGTCTGGGCGAACAGTCTGGGTGAACAGCCTGGGTGAACAGTCTGGGCGAACAGTCTGGGCGAACAGTCTGGGAGAACAGTCTGGGCGAACAGTGGCACTGTTTCCCCCCTTTACGGATTTCAGCTTTAACATTTTCATTGTCCTCTGGGATTTCTTTTTAAAATGGTTTTAAACTGAACAACAATTTATATAAAGAAATAGGGGATACATCCCAAATGTTCCTGTATTCTATATATAGGATCCCAGTGCGTCCCAAATGGTCAAAAGCTGTGCATATATATATATATATGACCAGAGCTCAATGGTAATAGGATCCCATTTGGGACATACTTTTGACCAGAGCCCAATGGTAATAGGATCCCATTTGGGACATACTTTTGACCAGAGCCCAATGGTAATAGGATCCCATTTGGGACATACTTTTGACCAGAGCCCAATGGTAATAGGATCCCATTTGGGACATACTTTTGACCAGAGCCCAATGGTAATAGGATCCCATTTGGGACATACTTTTGACCAGAGCCCAATGGTAATAGGATCCCATTTGAGACGCACTCAAACCAACTGAACCTACCCTCTGGTGTGACTCCATGTAACCCCGGGCTGAGAAGCGCTGACCACAGTCTGGACAGGAGAAGGGCTTCTCTCCCCTGTGGGTGGTCAGGTGGACACGCAGCTTGTAGAAGGTAGGGAACTGCTCTCCGCACTTCTGACAGGTGTTGGAAGTGTGGTTGTGGTTCTCCTGGTGTTGGACAGGTAGTCCTCCCGGTGTAGAGGGGACGGAGCCGGGAGGAGGGGCAGGACTGTCTCCTGTGGGAATGAGATAGGTTTATGCTGCAATAGTTTGTGTTGGGGGGATAGGGTCAGTCTTATGTCTGGAGTATTTATCCGGGGTCCTGTGTGAATTTAAGTATGCTCCCTCTAATTCTCTCCCTCCCTCCCTCCCCTCCAACTGACATTTACTCCTGAGGTGCTCTGGATAAGAGCGTCTGCTAAATGACTTAAATGTAAATGTAAATGTGCTGACCTGTTGCACCCTCTACAACCACTGTGATTATTATTATTATCTGACCCTGCTGGTCATTTATTAATGTTTGAACATCTTGGCCATGTACTGTTATAATCTCCACCCGGCACAGCCAGAAGAGGACTGGCCACCCCTCAGAGCCCGGTTCCTCTCTAGGTTTCTTTCTAGGTTCCTGCCTTTCTAGGGAGTTTCTCCTAGCCATCGTGCTTTGACATCAGCATTGCTGTTTTGGGGTTTTTGTCTTGATTCTATACAGCACTTTGTGACATCGGCTGATGTAGAAAGGGCTTTATAAATACATTTGATTGATTGATTGATTGGTTAGACCAGAACCATGTGTTTAGACAGCTGGGGCGATTAAGGCTTAGGCATTATGATGCATTTACATGACACTTGAACATTCTATGGAGCCATGTTAGCACATCATTAGCATAACATGGGAAACATTTAAATAATTATATGTCACTATGTCTAGAATTAGAACAATATTACAATTTCAAAGTTGGTCCAACGCTCTAAATATATGTCTCTGGGTTAGACCAGTGGCCACCAGACCTGGGTTCAAATACTATCTGAAATCTTTCAGATACTGTTAGCATTTGCTCTAGTTTGCAAGGAGTACCAGATGGGCGGGATTTGCGTTTTTTTTGCGTCTACTCTTATTGGTTCCATTGGGGAAGACTTCTATTCTTATTGGTTCAATTAAGCCCAATTAATCCCAGATAAAGTATTTGGAATGACTTCAAATACACTAAACAAAAATATAAAACGCAACATGTCAAATTTTGGTCCCATGTTTCACGAGCTGAAATAAAAGATCCCAGAAATTCCCCATAAACAGCTTATATCTCTAACATTTTGTGCATAAATGTGTTTACATCCTGTTAGTGAGCATTTCTCCTTTGCCATGATAATCCATCCACCTGACAGGTGTGGCATATCAAGAAGCTGATTAAAACTTCTTATGGCTGCAGGGGCAGTATTGAGTAGCTTGGATGAAAGGTGCGCAGAGGTGCCCAGAGTAAATGGCATGCTCCTCAGTCCCAGAAGCTAATATATGCATATTACTATTAGTATTGGATAGAAAACACTCTGAAGTTTCTAAAACTGTTTGAATGATGTCTGTGAGTATAACAGAACTCATATGGCAGGCATAAACCTGAGAAGAAATCCAAACAGGAAGTGAGAAATCTGCGGTTGGTCGATTTTCAACCCAGGCCCTATTGAATTCACAGTGGGATATGGATGAAGTTGCACTTCCTAGGGCTTCCACTAGATGTCAACCGTCTTTGGAAACTTGAATGAGGCTTCTACTGTGTTGTGGGCCTGAATAAGAGCTGAATGAGTCAGGTTACTGGCAGAGAGCCATTTCCTGGTCACGCGCATTCCACATGATATCGACCTGCGTTCCATTGCTTCTCTAGACACAAAGGAATTCTCCGGTTGGAACTTTATTGAAGATTTATGATAACAAAATCCTAAAGATTGATTATAATACTTAGTTTGAAATGTTTCTTCGACCTGTAATAACTTTTTGAAGTTTTTGTCCGAAGTTATGCGGGACCTGCACGACCGTTTAGATATGTGTACCTAACGCGCTAGCAAAAGTATCTACTTGGACATAAATAATGGACATTATCAAACAAATCAAGCATTTATTGTGGAACTAGGATTCCTGGGAGTGCATTCTGATGAAGATCATCAAAGGTAAGGGAATATTTATAATGTGATTTCTGGTTTCTGTTGACTCCAACATGGCGGAAAATTGTATTTATTTTCTGAGCGCCGTCTCAGATTATTGCATGGTTTGCTTTTTCCGTAAAGTTTTTTTGAAATCTGACACAGCGGTTGCATTAAGGAGAGGTATATCTATAATTCCATGTGTATAACTTGTATTATCATCTACATTTATGATGACTATTTCTGTTGAATCGATGTGGCTATGCAAAATCACTGGATGTTTTTGGAACTAGTGAAAGTAACGCGCCAATGTTTCAGATATTTTTATAAAAATATGAACTTTATCAAACAAAACATACATGTAATGTGTAACATGAAGTCCTATGAGTGTCATCTGATGAAGATCATCAAAAGGTTAGTGATTATTTTATCTCTATTTGTGCATTGTGACTCCTCTCTTTGACTGGAAAAATGGCTGAGTTTTTCTTTGGCTTGGTGGTGACCTAACATAATCGTTTGTGGTGCTTTCGCTGTGAAGCCTATTTGAAATCGGACACTTGTGGGATTCACAACAAGATTACCTTTAAAACGGTATAAGATACATGTATGTTTGAGGAATTTTAAGTATGAGATTTCTGTTGTTTTGAATTTGGCGCCCTGCACTTTCACTGGCTGTTGTCATATCATCCCGTTAACGGGATTGCAGCCCTAAGAAGTTTTAACTAAACAGCATGATGTGCACCTTGTCTGGGGACAAAAAAAGGCCACTCAAATGTACAGTTTTGTCAAACAATGCCACAGATGTCTCAAGTTTTGAAGGAGTGTGAAATTGGCATGCTGACTGCAGGAATGTCCACCAGATCTGTCCACCAGAGAATTTAATGTAAAGTTTTAGAGAATTTGGCAGTACATCCAACCGGCCTTACAACCGAAGACCACCAGGACCTCCACATCCGGCTTCTTCACCAGCCACCCGGACAGATGATGAAACTGTGGGTTTTGCACAACCAAAGAATTTCTGCATAAACTGTCAGACACCGTCTCAGGGCAGCTAATTTGCTTGTTGTCCTCACCAGGGTCTCGACCTGACTGCTGTTCGGCGTCGAAACCGACTTCAGTGGGTAAATGCTTACCTTCGATGGCCACAGAGTTCCTCTGTCCAGTGTCTGTATTCTTTTGCCCATCTTAATATTTTATTGGCCAGTCTGAGATATGGCTTTTTCTTTGCAACTCTGCCTAGAAGGCCAGCATCCCTGAGTCGCCTCTTCACTGCTGATGTTGAGACTGGTGTTTTGCGGGTACTATTTAATGAAGCTGCAACCAGACACTCTATTGTACTTGTCCTCTTGCTCAGTTGTGCACCGGGGCCTCCCACTCCTCTTTCTATTCTGGTTAGAGCCAGTTTGCACTGTTCTGTGACGGGAGTAGTACACAACGTCGTACGAGATCTTCAGTTTCTTAGCAATTTCTTGCATGGATTAACCTTCAGTTCTCAGAACAAGAATAGACTGACGAGTTTCTGAAGTAAGTTCTTTGTTTCTGGCCATTGTAATCGAACCCACAAATGCTGATGCTCCAGATACTCAACTAGTCTAAAGAAGGCCCGTTTTATTGCTTCTTTAAATCAGAACATCCATTTTCAGCTATGCTAACATAATTGCAAAAGGGTTTTCTAATGATCAATTAGCCATTTCAAATTATTAACTTTGATTAGCTAACACAATGTGCCATTGGAACACAGGAGTGATGGTTGCTGATAATGGGCCTCTGTACGCCTATGTAGATATTCCATTAAAAATCAGAAGTTTCTGACTACAATAGTAATTTACAATATTAACAATGTCTACACTGTATTTCTGATCAATTTGATGTTATTTTAAATGGACAAAAAAAAGTGATTTTCTTTTTTAAAAAACAATTAAATTTCTAAGTGACCCCATTGAACATTATTCAGTATAAAAACACAAAGTCCAGAGGCATATTTACACTGATTGTACAAAACATTAGAAACACCTTCCTAATATTGAGTTGCACCTCGCCCTTTGATCTCAGAAGAGACTAAACTTGCCGTGGGGGCATAGACTCCACAAGGTGTCTAAAGAGTTCCACAGGGATGCTGGCCCATGTCGACTCCACAAGGTGTCTAAAGAGTTCCACAGGGATGCTGGCCCATGTCGACTCCACAAGGTGTCTAAAGAGCTGCACAGGGATGCTGGCCCATGTCGACTCCACAAGGTGTCTAAAGAGTTCCACAGGGATGCTGGCCCATGTCGATTCCACAAGGTGTCTAAAGAGTTCCACAGGGATGCTGGCCCATGTCGACTCCACAAGGTGTCTGAAGAGCTGCACAGGGATGCTGGCCCATGTCGACTCCACAAGGTGTCTAAAGAGCTGCACAGGGATGCTGGCCCATGTTGACTCCACAAGGTGTCTAAAGAGCTGCACAGGGATGCTGGCCCATGTCGACTCCACAAGGTGTCTAAAGAGCTGCACAGGGATGCTGGCCCATGTCGACTCCACAAGGTGTCTGAAGAGTTCCACAGGGATGCTGGCCCATGTCGACTCCACAAGGTGTCTAAAGAGCTGCACAGGGATGCTGGCCCATGTCGACTCCACAAGGTGTCGAAAGCATTCCACAGGGATGCTGGCCCATGTCGACTCCACAAGGTGTTGAAAGCATTCCACAGGGATGCTGGCCCATGTCGACTCCACAAGGTGTTGAAAGCATTCCACAGGGATGCTGGCCCATGTCGACTCCACAAGGTGTTGAAAGCATTCCACAGGGATGCTGGCCCATGTCGACTCCACAAGGTGTTGAAAGCATTCCACAGGGATGCTGGCCCATGTCGACTCCACAAGGTGTCTAAAGAGTTCCACAGGGATGCTGGCCCATGTCGACTCCACAAGGTGTCGACAGCATTCCACAGGGATGCTGGCCCATGTCGACTCCAATGCTTTCCACGGTTGTGTCACGTTGGCTGGATGTCCTTTGGGTGGTGGACAATTCTTGATACACACAGAAAACTGTTAAGTATCAAAAACCCAGAATCGTCGCAGTTCTTGACACAAACTGGTGCGTCTGGCTCACCCTCTGAATGGCACACATACACAATCCATGTCTCGTTTGTCTCAAGGCTTAAAAATCCTTCTTTAACCCGTCTCCTCCCCTTCATCTACACTGATTGGAGTGGATTTAACAAGCGACAGCAATAAGGGATCATAGCTTTCAGCTGGATTCACCTGGTCAGTCTATGTTTATTTTCATCATAGGTACACTTCAACTATGACCATAATTTGCAAATTAATTAATTAAAAATCCTACAATGTGATTTTCTGGATTTTTTTCTCTCATTTTGTCTGTCATAGTTGAAGTGTACCTATGATGAAAATTATAGGCCTCTCATCTTTTTAAGTGGGAGAACTTGCACAATTGGTGGCTGACTAAATACTTTTTTGCCCCACTGTGTGTGTGTGTGTGTGTGTGTGTGTGTGTGTGTGTGTGTGTGTGTGTGTGTGTGTGTGTGTGTGTGTGTGTGTGTGTGTGTGTGTATATATATCATGGAAAGAGCCGGTGTTCTTAATGTTTTGTACACTCAGTGTAAATTGTGGACCTCAAAGGGCCAGCAACTCACTTGAACATGATTTGCATAGTAGCAACATGTCTTCCTAAACCACCCGTCAGTACCTTGAGGTACTACGGCCCTTTATCAATGGGGGCCGGCCTGGGTGATTTATGGAACTTGAACATGATTTGCATAGTAGCAACATGTCTTCCTAAACCACCCGTCAGTACCTTGAGGTACTACGGCCCTTTATCAATGGGGGCCGGCCTGGGTGATTTATGGAACTTGAACATGATTTGCATAGTAGCAACATGTCTTCCTAAACCACCTGTCAGTACCTTGAGCCAGACGGACATCCTCTTGCTCTGGCAGAACATCCACTACAGCCTGAAGTTTAGAATTCTAAAATGAAGCAACAATGAGAAGTTAAAGACAGTTGAAACATAGATGTTGAAAAGTTATTGTACAGCCAGTTGTCTAGGAGTCGTGTCTCAAATAGCACCCTAATCCCTATATTGTGCACTACTTTTTTTTTTACCAGGCACCAGGACCAATCCCTATTCCGTAAATAGTACACTACCTTTGACCAGGGCCCATAGGGCTAAGTAACTGATTATAGCCAGCTCCTGTCAAAAGTAGTGCACTATATAGGGAATACGGTGCCAATTGAAACACAGCCCTAGTCCTCAATTGAGACACAGCCCTAGTCTTCCAATTGAGACACAGCCCGAGTTCTCCAATTGAGACACAGCCCTAGTCATCCAATTGAGATACAGCCCTAGTTCTCCAATTTAGACACAGCCCTAGTTCTTCAATTTAGACACAGCCCTAGTTCTCCAATTTAGACACAGCCCTAGTTCTCCAATTGAGACACAGCCCTAGTTCTTCAATTTAGACACAGCCCTAGTTCTCCAATTTAGACACAGCCCTAGTTCTCCAATTGAGACACAGCCCTAGTTCTTCAATTGAGACACAGCCCTAGTTCTCCAACTGAGACAGCCCTAGTTCTCCAACTGAGACAGCCCTAGTTCTCCAATTGAGACACAGCCCTAGTCATCCAATTGAGATACAGCCCTAGTTCTCCAACTGAGACAGCCCTAGTTCTCCAATTGAGACACAGCCCTAGTCATCCAATTGAGATACAGCCCTAGTTCTCCAACTGAGACAGCCCTAGTTCTCCAATTGAGACACAGCCCTAGTCATCCAATTGAGACACAGCCCTAGTTCTCCAATTGAGACACAGCCCTAGTCATCCAATTGAGATACAGCCCTAGTTCTCCAACTGAGACAGCCCTAGTTTTCCAATTGAGACACAGCCCTAGTCATCCAATTGAGATACAGCCCTAGTTCTCCAACTGAGACAGCCCTAGTTCTCAAATTGAGACACAGCCCTAGTCATCCAATTTAGACACAGCCCTAGTTCTCCAATTGAGACACAGCCCTAGTTCTCCAATTGAGACACAGCCCTAGTTCTTCAATTGAGACACAGCCCTAGTTCTTCAATTGAGACACAGCCCTAGTTCTTCAATTGAGACACAGCCCTAGTTCTTCAATTGAGACACAGCCCTAGTTCTCCAATTGAGACACAGCCCTAGTTCTCCAATTGAGACACAGCCCTAGTTCTTCAATTTAGACACAGCCCTAGTTCTCCAATTGAGACACAGCCCTAGTTCTTCAATTGAGACACAGCCCTAGTTCTTCAATTGAGACACAGCCCTAGTTCTTCAATTGAGACACAGCCCTAGTTCTCCAATTGAGACACAGCCCTAGTTCTCCAATTGAGACACAGCCCTAGTTCTTCAATTTAGACACAGCCCTGGTTCTCCAATTGAGACACAGCCCTAGTTCTTCAATTTAGACACAGCCCTAGTTCTCCAATTGAGACACAGCCCTAGTTCTTCAATTTAGACACAGCCCTGGTTTTCCAATTGAGACACAGCCCTAGTTCTCCAATTGAGACACAGCCCTAGTTCTTCAATTTAGACACAGCCCTGGTTCTCCAATTAAGACACAGCACTAGTCCTCCCCACCTCGTTACTAGTATCGTCCTGTTGGACAAGCAGCTCCGGTTGGTGTGGCAGCACATCTTCAGCAGCTCTTAGTCTTGTCGACCCCTCAGCGTGACCCCTTCCATGTCTCAACAAGGCTCCTGATTGGTAGAAGCTCTTCCCACAGTCAGGTGCAAGGCAGCGGTAGGGCTTCTCCCCCGTGTGGCTCTTCTGGTGTATCCTAAAGGAGGACTGCTGAGAGAAGCTCTTCCCACACACGGTGCAGTGGAACGGCTTCTCTCCCGTGTGGGTCTTCATGTGTGGGTCCCGGGACTGTTTTGTAGTGAAGAGTCGGCCACACACAGAGCAAGGGAAAGACTTCTTAGTGGATGATGTTGTGTTGTCGAGGTTGTTCTGTTGTACTACAGGGACATCAGACTCACACCACGCTCCTCTCTCTTCCTCTGAAACCTTTGAGGCCAGTGTTAAACGGTGATGGAGATAATCGTGGTTTTCCAACACCATCTCCCGCTGGCTCAACAGTGAGCTCTGGTCACCATGGTTACAGTCAGCTCCAGCGTTGTGGCGAAGAGGAGACAGACTGGACACTTGGTCTACAGACTCCTGCAGCAGAGAACAGCACAGGCTAGGCTTCACCCTTACAGGTAAACAATTTAAACAAATTCAGCACTTGGTTCAGTCTACTACGCTGGACCCGGAGTTAGGAACGTCACTACACTGCTGTGCTGTATCGTCTCCTGCCGGATACTAAAGTTTTTAAAAAATCCTCAAATCAAGAAGTTGTTGCTGTTTTTGTTCATATTGCGAAACAACACAGTTAACGCTAGACACATAAAAGGGTGACTATATGATTAGCTAAAAAACGACATTGTTATTACAACCAACAATTCAACTGACAGCAGATACTAGTTGGCATCGGCGACAAGCCAGTAAGCTAGCTACATGAAATCTTTACACTCATATATATTGAAAGAAAGCGGTTTCTCCCACCCCGACAAGTTTCCTCTCACCTCATCCATGCTGTGTTGTTTAAGATGGTCCACCGGGCAGGAATATCACAGGGATGACACACGGAACATCAGCAGGTCGGGAAAGTTGTCATGTCAACCAGGACAGGGCCATGGCTAACGGTAGCTAAACCTGTTAACCTGTTAGTCTTTCGATGTTGCCCAGGACACAATATGACGGTGATCTCCAAAAGTCGCCGTTCAACGAAGTCCCGTGGCCGATGAACGTAAGACACAAGCGAAGTTCATAGCTGAATAGTTGTATTAGCAAACGGGAAGACAAGAAGCTACAATCGGCCAACTATAAACTTGCTAGCTTAACAGTAAAAAGACTGAAGTAAACGATAAATCACAAGCGGTAGTTGATTACTCTCGTCTAGATGGTCACGTCTGACGACACCGAGGCGGAAGTCGGAAGAAAAACAACAACCAGTTTGTTTCATATTCTGAGCTTCTTCTTTTTTTAAAGAGCACTACTATATACAATGGACGTGGTGGTGAGTAGATAACAATAAACTCAAATATAACATTGATAATGTTTCGAAGGTGGGCGTATGTTTTTTAAATTTTGTGCTCAGTTCAGCGGTTTTGAACAAAGCAGCAGTTTCCTTGCCCGGTGGAAGCAGTCTAATCGATACCTTTCACCATTATATTTCCCGTTACCCGTTAGAAGTGAAGTGAAATAGCTAGAATGGTGATATGCAGCGACCATGTTGGTGATATGCAGCGACCATGTTGATGCTAGCAGTTTCCATCAATGAATATGTATAGAGATGCGTGTTCAGGCATGATGTAGAATAAACCAGAATCTGGGTTTACGAAGGAGTCAGTTGAATATTGCGATTATCCTTTAAGCCCAGGAAACAGCCATTCAACTTGCCGTTCACACATTTTTCAAACTTAATCATGTTAAAATATGTCCGGTACCTACCAAATAATTGAGTTTCGCTGAACAACTATATTCATTACAACTGTTCCTGGTCGGCATGTGCTTCGAAAAAAAAAGTTAAAGTAAATATATATATTAAAGTAAAAAAAATAATATATATATATATATATATATATATATATATATATATATATATATATATATATATATATATATATACGCACACTAAAGAAAGCTACATGTAACCATAAAAATGCTTTGTCTGGAAATAATTGTAGTGACAAATCCACTTCAGTTTTCTTCTCTCTCAGGAGACCAAACTCCCAGGGTCCCCTGGGCCCAAATGTATCCATGGGGACCAAGTAACGCAGACCCTGAGGGGGGTGAAGCAGGAGGACTGTGGGCCCCTAACAACACCCCTAACAACGTACCTGAATTTTGCCCATGTGAAAACAGAAGAAGAGGAGGAAGAGATATGGGGTGTGGCTCACCCAAGTACAGGTGCTCTTGCCTTCTCTCTCTTTGTGATTTGTTTATTTAGAACTTGCCGTGATTTAAATCTTGTGTGTTTCCTTCAGGGTTCTTCAACGTCAAGAAGGAGGAAGAGGAAGAAGCCATAGTATATCCTATACAGACTAGTGAGTACAGCATCACAGAGGAGTCATAGTATATCCTATACAGACTAGTGGGTACAGCATCACAGAGGAGTCATAGTATATCCTATACAGCATCACAGACGAGTCATAGTATATCCTATACAGCATCACAGAGGAGTCATAGTATATCCTATACAGCACCACAGAGGAGTCATAGTATATCCTATACAGACTAGTGGGTACAGCATCACAGAGGAGTCATAGTATATCCTATACAGACTAGTGGGTACAGCATCACAGAGGAGTCATAGTATATCCTATACAGACTAGTGAGTACAGCATCACAGAGGAGCCATAGTATATCCTATACAGACTAGTGGGTACAGCATCACAGTGGGTACAGCATCACAGAGGAGTCATAGTATATCCTATACAGCATCACAGAGGAGTCATAGTATATCCTATACAGCATCACAGAGGAGTCATATTATATCCTATACAGCATCACAGAGGAGTCATAGTATATCCTATACAGACTAGTGGGTACAGCATCACAGAGGAGTCATAGTATATCCTATACAGCATCACAGAGGAGTCATAGTGTATCCTATACAGCATCACAGAGGAGTCATAGTATATCCTATACAGACTAGTGGGTACAGCATCACAGAGGAGTCATAGTATATCTTATACTGACTAGTGAGTACAGCATCACATATGAGTCATAGTATATCCTATACAGCATCACAGAGGAGTCATAGTATATCTTATACTGACTAGTGAGTACAGCATCACATATGAGTCATAGTATATCCTATACAGCATCACAGAGGAGTCATAGTATATCCTATACAGACTAGTGAGTACAGCATCACAGAGGAGTCATAGTATATCCTATACAGACTAGTGGGTACAGCATCACAGAGGAGTCATAGTATATCCTATACAGCATCACAGAGGAGTCATAGTATATCCTATACAGCATCACAGAGGAGTCATAGTATATCCTATACAACATCACAGAGGAGTGATAGTATATCCTATACAGACTAGTGAGTACAGCATCACAGAGGAGTCATAGTATATCTTATACTGACTAGTGAGTACAGCATCACATATGAGTCATAGTATATTCTATACAGCATCACAGAGGAGTCATAGTATATCCTATACAGACTAGTGAGTACAGCATCACAGAGGAGTCATAGTATATCCTATACAGCATCACAGAGGAGTCATAGTATATCCTATACAGACTAGTGGGTACAGCATCACAGAGGAGTCATAGTATATCCTATACAGCATCACAGAGGAGTCATAGTATATCCTATACAGCATCACAGAGGAGTCATAGTATATCCTATACAGCATCACAGAGGAGTCATAGTATATCCTATACAGACTAGTGGGTACAGCATCACAGAGGAGTCATAGTATATCTATACAGCTTCACAGAGGAGTCATAGTATATCCTATACAGCATCACAGAGGAGTCATAGTATATCCTATACAGACTAGTGGGTACAGCATCACAGAGGAGTCATAGTATATCCTATACAGACTAGTGGGTACAGCATCACAGAGGAGTCATAGTATATCCTATACAGCATCACAGAGGAGTCATAGTATATCCTATACAGACTAGTGGGTACAGCATCACAGAGGAGTCATAGTATATCCTATACAGCATCACAGAGGAGTCATAGTATATCCTATACAGACTAGTGGGTACAGCATCACAGAGGAGTCATAGTATATCCTATACAGCATCACAGAGGAGTCATAGTATATCCTATACAGCATCACAGAGGAGTCATAGTATATCCTATACAACATCACAGAGGAGTCATAGTATATCCTATACAGACTAGTGAGTACAGCATCACAGAGGAGTCATAGTATATCCTGTACAGCATCACAGAGGAGTCATAGTATATCCTATACAGCATCACAGAGGAGTCATAGTATATCCTATACAGCATCACAGAGGAGTCATAGTATATCCTATACAGCATCACAGACGAGTCATAGTATATCCTATACAGCATCACAGAGGAGTCATAGTATATCCTATACAGCATCACAGAGGAGTCATAGTATATCCTATACAGACTAGTGGTTACAGCATCACAGAGGAGCTACCATGGTGTACCTAAGCTTCTTATCTGACCTGAGATTTCTCTGTTCCCTCAGATGACAACCCAAGCCCCACTTCTGACATTACCAGTCATAGTTCTGATGACTCCAGCCCTGACAATGGCCCTCGAGCCACCCCTGACAATGGCCCTAGAGCCACCCCTGACAATGGCCCTCGAGCCACCCCTGACAATGGCCCTAGAGCCACCCCTGACAATGGCCCTCGAGCCACCCCTGACAAGAACAACCCCCCACCATAACAGCGACCCCAGGTCTGGCCCTGCCAGTGGAGGGGCATCGGACAAGGACCCTGCATCCAGAGAGGAAGATGAGGAGGGAGAGGAGAGGAGCACCAAGATCTCAGCAAACCCAGGGACTAAGTCCAACAAGACCAAAGGCGGTCATCAGAGGCCGTTCCCCTGCTCTAGGTGTGGGAAGCGTTTATCCACCACTGTTAGCTTAGACAAACACCAGGTCATCCACACCCGACTGAGACCGTACCCCTGCTCCGTACCGGCCTGCGCCAAGAGGTTCTGCTCACCAGCCGAGCTGAAGAGACACACACTCACACACACAGGTTTTTATTTTATTTTTTACTTTGGTTCCTTTCGAAAGTATTCAGCCTAAATTTATTTTTCAAAGTTCAGTCAAGTGAAAAATCAAGAGTCGGGTTCTCAACCAATCTGGTCAAAAGATATTTTTGCCACAAGTTCTGTCCACTTTTTTTGGGGGGTTGAATTGTTTAAGGTCGTTCTAGTGTACCTTTTTTTTTTTTAAAGGCATATTCAATCATCAGACAATCAAGTTCAATTACGTTGTGTGTTTTGTGTCCTCCTGCCCAATAACAGGAGAGAGACCCTTCCCCTGTCCAGACTGTGACAAGAGCTTCACCATACTGGCTGCTTTAAAGACCCACCAGAGAACACACACAGGAGAGAGACCTTACGTCTGTGAGGTGTGTGGCAAGGTTGGTTCTTTTATTAAATCTCCTTTACTGATTGTTTGCTTTTATTTTTTTGTCATTTGATTGTTTTACTGTGAAGAGTGTTGCAAATTTAAAATACTTTTTGTAGTAATTTATAGTGTTTTTTTTATGGACAGTGATAGTCGGAATGTATAGGGGAGACAGATACAGAGAGAGAGAGAGAGGATTCGTACCCATGTCGCCAGGTGTATAAACTGAGTGTACAAAACATTATGAACACCTGCTCTTTCCATGTCATAGACTGACCAGGTGAATCCAGGCGAAAGCTATGATCCCTTATTGATGTCACTTGTTAAATCCACTCCAATCAGTGTAGATGAAGGAGAGGAGACGGGTTAAAGAAGGATTGTTAAGCCTGGAGACAAAATATTTAAGTGCCTTTGAACGGAGTATTGAGGTAGGTGCCAGGTGCACCGGGTTGAGTGTGTCAAGATACCGCAACGCTGCTGGGTTTTTCACGCTCAACAATTTCCTGTGTGTATCAAGAATGGTCCACCACCCAAAGCACATCCAACCAACATGACACAACTGTGGGAAGCATTGGAGTCAACATGGGCCAGCATCCCTGTGGAACTCTTTCCACACCTTGTAGAGGCCACGCCCCCAAGCAAGTGAGGCTGTTCTAAGGGCAACTCAATATCAGCAAGACGTTCCTAATGTTTTGTGCACTCAGTGTAAATACTCCAGACCTAAAGAGTGTTGTGATTTTAAATGCACTTTTAAATTTGATTTCATTTTAAGGGCTTCGCCCAAACGGGGAACCTGAAATCCCACGAGCGCAGGCACACCGGAGAGAGACCGTTCTGCTGCTCCTTCTGTGGGAAGACATTTGTGGAGTCTGGCCATCTGAAGAAGCACCAGCGTATCCACACCGGAGAGAAACCGTACCACTGCAGCAGCTGCCCCATGAAGTTCCCTTCCTCCAGCGAGCTCCGGTAACTCAGGGCCTGTATTCATAAACCGTCTTGAGTAGGAGTGCTGATTTAGGATCCGTTTTGTCTTTTAGATTACAATGACAGGACCGAGGGATCTGATCCTAGATCAGGTCTCCTATTGGATCTGAACAACATCACATGTACAAGGGGACCTGATCCTAGATCAGCTCTCCTATTGGATCTGATCTGAACAACATCACATGTACAGGGGGACCTGATCCTAGATCAGCTCTCCTATTGGATCTGAACAACATCACATGTACAAGGGGACCTGATCCTAGATCAGCACTCCTATTGGATCTGATCAACATCACATGTACAAGATGACCTGATCCTAGATCAGCTCTCCTATTGGATCTGATCTGAACAACATCACATGTACAGGGGGACCTGATCCTAGATCAGCTCTCCTATTGGATCTGAACAACATCACATGTACAGGGGGACCTGATCCTAGATCAGCTCTCCTATTGGATCTGATCTGAACAACATCACATGTACAGGGGGACCTGATCCTAGATCAGCTCTCCTATTGGATCTGAACAACATCACATGTACAGGGGGACCTGATCCTAGATCAGCTCTCCTATTGGATCTGAACAACATCACATGTACAGGGGGACCTGATCCTAGATCAGCTCTCCTATTGGATCTGAACAACATCACATGTACAAGGGGACCTGATCCTAGATCAGCACTCCTATTGGATCTGATCAACATCACATGTACAAGGGGACCTGATCCTAGATCAGCTCTCCTATTGGATCTGATCTGAACAACATCACATGTAGAAGGGGACCTGATCCTAGATCAGCTCTCCTATTGGATCTGATCTGAACAACATCACATGTACAGGGGGACCTGATCCTAGATCAGCTCTCCTATTGGATCTGATCTGAACAACATCACATGTACAAGGGGACCTGATCCTAGATCAGCTCTCCTATTGGATCTGATCTGAACAACATCACATGTACAAGGGGACCTGATCCTAGATCAGCTCTCCTACTTTGAGATGCTGTGTGAGTTTGGGCCCATGTGTTACTCACCTGATAACGTAATAACCACCGGACATTGTAATAAGTTACTACGTTTTTATCTGGAGAAAACATTATTATTAAGTCATCTGTTTGTTTTATTTACGACATCCGTTATGTCGTCATTTATTTCATTAAACTGTATTTTCTGTTGTTATGATTCAATGTTGTCATGTCTTTTTAAATTATTTTTTTTAACTGTCACAACTTAACTAGAACTACTAGTACTTAACCAGTCAATGTCCCGTGGTGGGATACTCAAGTGAACTAGAACTACTAGTACTTAACCAGTCAATGTCCCGTGGTGGGATACTCAAGTGAACTAGAACTACTAGTACTTAACCAGTCAATGTCCCGTGGTGGGATACTCAAGTGAACTAGAACTACTAGTACTTAACCAGTCAATGTCCCGTGGTGGGATACTCAAGTGAACTAGAACTACTGGTACTTAACCAGTGTTCATGTATTACCTGTTGCTCCAGGGTCCATGAGAAGATCCATAGTCAGGACAAGCCTCACAGCTGTTCCTACTGCGACAAGGCATTCAAACAGCTGTCCAACCTCAAGCTCCACCAGAGAATACACTCTGACCAGAAGCCGTACGCCTGCTCCTACTGCGACAAGACCTTCCGTGCTCAGGGGACCTTAAAGGTACAATATAACTATTTAGTTGTGGATTTTATTTCAGTTTACACAACACAATACTTGCTATCTACTATATACTGAAATTCTTATTAATTAACACAATTTATATTGTGTATTTTTTTTTACTTTGAAGGTGCACCTGAGGACTCACACAGGAGAGAGGCCTTACCCCTGCTTCGACTGTGACAAGCGTTTCATCACGTCCTCAGAGTTGAAGGTGCACCAGAGGATTCACACAGGAGAGAAGCCCTTCTACTGCTACGACTGTGGGAAGAGTTACTATCAGCTGAAGCAGCTGAAGGAACATATGAAGTTCAACCCGGACCACAGCACCACGCGTAGCGGACTCAATAACATAGAGGACGAGGACAAGCTCTACTCTACGTCACGTGATGATGTAATAATGTCTTGATTTCTTTTTTTTAGTTGGCTAGAAACAGACATTACATTTTTATTTTTTTTATTTTATTTTATTTAACTAGGCAAGTCAGTTAAGAACAAATTTGTATTTATAATGACGGCCCACCCCGGCCAAACCTGGACGACGCTGGGCCAATTGTGCGCTGCACTATGGGACTCCCAGTCACGGCCGGATGTGATACAGCCTGGATTCAAACCAGGGACTGTAGTGATGCCTCTTGCACTGAAATGCAGTGCCTTAGACCGCTGTGCCACTCAGAAGCCCCCTCAATATATATATATATATATATATAACTGGTTATATATTTATTTATCATCCTCGGGGATGCCATCGATGCCACATCATTGGAAAGAGAGACAGAACATTATTTTGCGAGCACTCTACTCGTTCCATGATGACGTCACAGTGGTGATGTCAACATGTCTATTAGAATGTTCTGTCGTTGTGCTGAGCAGACACAAGGTCAACGCTTTGTTTAAGATGTTGGCAAAAATGGTCATTTTGATTAAATGTTGTTTTAAAAAAAAACTTTTTTACGTTGTTTAGAAACTGACATTACATGAAAGACACATTTTACTACGTTTCCATTACAGTTTTTATGTGTGTGAAGTCATACTGTATAAACCAAAAAAAGAATGACAGCTGTTTTAGTTTTTGATACAATTTTATAAATGCCGACAGATAATTTGTGCGTCGACATGATGGGGTCTTTTTGTGTCGGTCAAATTATTTATGGGAGAAATGTGTGCAAGTATTGATATAATTAATACCCGTCATATCGAAGTAAATTTGGAGTCACTCGCGCGATGACGTGGTCTGTGGTCCTCCCTTACGACTCGTCGGGAAAGCAAGCAGTTTATTAGGCTACAGATGAAATACGTCGAAATCATGAACTTCACTGGATGGTGAAAGTGCACGGTGATCTTGATGCTCCTTTCCAATAAATGTCGAGGGTCTTATTCTGGTGATATGATAATCGATGATTGATTGCCTTTTGACAAATCAAAATATTCTCGCTCCTTATCTATAATCTCATACTTTATTGTAGACTAACCGACCCAAACTCTCTGTGAGCTGCTGGATCGAGAGCACGTGCCAAAACCAGTCTAGGAACATTTGCTATTTAACGCAACAGTTTTTGTGACAAAACTATCCGTAGTGTTGAAAATGCAACGGAAACACATTGAAAAAATTTATTCGGTACATGAAAACTTGAGTGGGAAAAGTGCATTTTGCGTTCACTACGTCATCACGCACTGATTTCATTTTACTCGCAACAATTCACATTGGTGGAAACACCACTGGTGGGAATATGCACATATTTTATGTATGCTAATTCTAGAATATTAACATGGAAATCTGTCGCCAATTGGATGGAAACCTAGTTTATGATGTAAATTGTTTCTCTTGGACAAATCTGTTGGCAATCATGTTTGTGTAAAGGTTATCGTTAAACCATATTTGTCAATACAGTATAATTAATCAATGAAGATAAGTCATGAAACGAAACAAAATCTTTCACTTTATCTGTTAAAGTAGTGTACCAAGTAACTGCAGCCATGTTTTGGATGGGGGTTACACTCCTCAAAACCAGTGGAGGCTGGTGGGAGGAGCTATAGGAAGACTGGGTCATTGTCATGTCTGAAATGGAACGATATCAAACAATACATACGTAAACCACGTTTGGCTCCATTCCATTTCAATTCTTTTCCAGCCATTACAACGAGCCCGTCCTCCTATAGATCCTCCCACCAGCCTCCACTGCTCAATAGAGTGGTTTTGCTCAGCCTCCAGTTCCAATGCCAGATCTGCTTTTGAAAGGCTTCAAAGTGGATATGAAGACGTGACAATGTGGAAAACTGTTATGCTACCAGACGTTAGCATGTGCTTTGAACTCGGTGACAAAATAAAGACAGAAATCAGATGTTAAGCTACCAGACGTTAGCATGTGCTTTGAACTCAGCGACAAAATAAAGACATATCAGATCGGAGTGCAACAACTGACCATGTTTATTTTCATCATCCATTCATTTCAGATCCAAACCAAACATTGCTCCATACACTTCATGTTATAGTGAGCACATTTTGCTGTCGGAAAAAAAAAAAAAGATAACCTCGTCGCCTGTTGCACAATCCATCCAAAGAACACTTTGAGAGAACAAAAAACTAGGCTAACAAACGACATTTGCGTATGTATATAAACATCTAAAATATATAATTACAAGTCACATGCTTATGTGACATTTTGATGTAATTAAAACAGGCCTTCTGACACAACAGCATTCCCCCATCCAAGAGAGAGCGTGACGTCGTGTTTCTATAATTAGGGCCCTGTGTTTTGACCTGGATTTGTACTTTTATTTCAAGCTTTTAATCAAAACTGTCCCCTTTTCTTTTTTTATGTCAGCTGGTCCAGCCCCGTCCTCCGGCACCACACTGAGACGATTGCTTTCCCTTTGGAATCTAATTCTCATTTCTGGAAAAGGTTTCAAATAAAAGGTTAAAATGCAGGTGATTTGACTTGATTAACCTGGAGAGCTACCCTCCTATAACCCAACCCTGTTCCTGGAGAGCTACCCTCCTGTCCCGTAGTTGTAGCTACCCTCCTATAACCCAACCCTGTTCCTGGAGAGCTACCCTCCTATAACCCAACCCTGTTCCTGGAGAGCTACCCTCCTATAACCCAACCCTGTTCATGGAGAGCTACCCTCCTATAACCCAACCCTGTTCCTGGAGAGCTACCCTGCTGTAACCCAACCCTGTTCCTGGAGAGCTACCCTCCTATAACCCAACCCTGTTCCTGGAGAGCTACCCTCCTATAACCCAACCCTGTTCCTGGAGAGCTACCCTCCTATAACCCAACTCTGTTCCTGGAGAGCTACCCTGCTGTAACCCAACCCTGTTCCTGGAGAGCTACCCTGCTGTAACCCAACCCTGTTCCTGGAGAGCTACCCTCCTGTAACCCAACCCTGTTCCTGGAGAGCTACCCTCCTGTCCCGTAGTTGTAGCTACCCTCCTATAACCCAACCCTGTTCCTGGAGAGCTACCCTCCTATAACCCAACCCTGTTCCTGGAGAGCTACCCTCCTATAACCCAACCCTGTTCCTGGAGAGCTACCCTCCTATAACCCAACCCTGTTCCTGGAGAGCTACCCTGCTGTAACCCAACCCTGTTCCTGGAGAGCTACCCTCCTATAACCCAACTCTGTTCCTGGAGAGCTACCCTCCTATAACCCAACCCTGTTCCTGGAGAGCTACCCTGCTGTAACCCAACCCTGTTCCTGGAGAGCTACCCTCCTATAACCCAACCCTGTTCCTGGAGAGCTACCCTCCTGTCCCGTAGTTGTAGCTACCCTCCTATAACCCAACTCTGTTCCTGGAGAGCTACCTTCTTATAACCCAACCCTGTTCATGGAGAGCTACCCTCCTATAACCCAACCCTGTTCCTGGAGAGCTACCCTCCTGTAACCCAACCCTGTTCCTGGAGAGCTACCCTGCTGTAACCCAACCCTGTTCCTGGAGAGCTACCCTCCTATAACCCAACCCTGTTCCTGGAGAGCTACCCTGCTGTAACCCAACCCTGTTCCTGGAGAGCTACCCTCCTATAACCCAACCCTGTTCCTGGAGAGCTACCCTGCTGTAACCCAACCCTGTTCCTGGAGAGCTACCCTCCTGTAACCCAACTCTGTTCCTGGAGAGCTACCCTCCTATAACCCAACCCTGTTCCTGGAGAGCTACCCTGCTGTAACCCAACCCTGTTCCTGGAGAGCTACCCTCCTATAACCCAACCCTGTTCCTGGAGAGCTACCCTCCTGTCCCGTAGTTGTAGCTACCCTCCTATAACCCAACTCTGTTCCTGGAGAGCTACCTTCTTATAACCCAACCCTGTTCATGGAGAGCTACCCTCCTATAACCCAACCCTGTTCCTGGAGAGCTACCCTCCTATAACCCAACCCTGTTCCTGGAGAGCTACCCTCCTATAACCCAACCCTGTTCCTGGAGAGCTACCCTCCTATAACCCAACTCTGTTCCTGGAGAGCTACCTTCTTATAACCCAACCCTGTTCATGGAGAGCTACCCTCCTATAACCCAACCCTGTTCCTGGAGAGCTACCCTCCTGTAACCCAACCCTGTTCCTGGAGAGCTACCCTCCTATAACCCAACCCTGTTCCTGGAGAGCTACCCTGCTGTAACCCAACCCTGTTCCTGGAGAGCTACCCTGCTGTAACCCAACCCTGTTCCTGGAGAGCTACCCTCCTATAACCCAACCCTGTTCCTGGAGAGCTACCCTGCTGTAGCCCAACCCTGTTCCTGGAGTGCTACCCTCCTATAACCCAACCCTGTTCCTGGAGAGCTACCCTCCTATAACCCAACCCTGTTCCTGGAGAGCTACCCTGCTGTAGCCCAACCCTGTTCCTGGAGTGCTACCCTCCTATAACCCAACCCTGTTCCTGGAGAGCTACCCTCCTATAACCCAACCCTGTTCATGGAGAGCTACCCTCCTATAACCCAACCCTGTTCCTGGAGAGCTACCCTCCTATAACTCTGTTCCTGGAGAGCTGCCCTCCTGTCCTGTAGTTGTAACTACCCTCCTATAACTCTGTTCCTGGAGAGCTACCCTCCTGTCCCGTAGTTGTAACTACCCTGCAAGATTGGGGTTGGAGTGAAACCCTCCAGGATATCCTACATTATTCTATATGTACTTCTATGACTCCACCACCACTGCTGCTGTGTGTGGCCTGGTGTTTCTGTAGGCTCTTTAGCCAGGCAAAGCCTTTTCCACAGACAGGGCATGTGTATGGTTTCTCTCCAGTGTGGGTGCTCTGGTGGGCTTTGTGGCTGCGCAGGTCCGAGAACCTCTTCCCACAGTCGGCGCACTGGTAGGGCTTCTCTCCAGAGCGATTCTGCCGGTGAACCTTTAAACCCCACGACGTGCTGAATGATTTCTTACAGTGAGCACACTGGTATGGTTTGCCTCCTGTGTGAGCCTTCTGATGCACCTGAGACAGAAACATAGAATTACATATTAGAACTTTATTTTACAGGATCTTTGTGTTTATAAAACACATCGTTCATCAAAATTGAAACAACAGGGCCACGTTCATTTGCCGAAAAATTGCTGAACTTTGTGGAATATAAATGCCATGAATAGAGCCAACGTGATTTCTTATGCTACATGTCAGAGAGGCATGTTTGTTCTAGATAGAAATAGTCTATCGGAACGTTTCATGTACAATAGGTTTTCTATTGTACATGGTTATTTGGAGACACCATAGAAATGGAATGAACGGAACCTCCAACGCGGGCAATTTGACTGGCAAACTGAACCGCCATCCACCCATTATGACATCATTGACTTGGAACGGGGAGGTGCGTTCTATTCGTTCCATTTCAATGGGAGAGACAGCTACTGAGCCAAGTCATGTCAGCGTGATTGTTAGGTTATCTTACTTGTTAGATATTACTGCATGGTCGGAACTCGAAGCACAAGCATGTCGCGACACTCGCATTAACATCTGCTAACCATGTGTATGTGACAAATAAAAACTGATTTGATTTGATATCTGTAGAAACGCTTGTGGTCAATACGCACATCCTTAACAAAAACGTAGGTGCCGGGCTAATAAAGTACTTGGGGGAAGAAAAGAACAGAAAGGCCGGCCCACTGTATAGGCTTGTCAATACAGGTGGTGATGGGGACAGTGTGAGAGTGATTCTATTTGACACACCTTAAGATAGGCCGCACTGGAGAAGCTCTTCCCACACTCAGAGCAGTAGTAGTAGTCCACTCCGGCCAGAACTCTCAGCGCTCTCTTCCGCCCCATCGCTGACATCACCACCCCACTAGCTTCCTTCATCCCCGTCTCCGCCCCATCCCCGACGACGTCGGCCCCCTCCACGGCATGCAGCCGCTGGTGTGTCCGGAGCAGTCGGACCTTGGTGAAGCCCTTCCCACACGCGGAGCAGTAGTGAGGTTTCTCTCCGCTGTGGGTTCTCTGGTGCTCTTTGAGGTGCTGGAGTCTCAGGAAGCTCCGGTCGCACTGGGAACAGTGGTGCGTCCTCTCTGCTGTGTGAACCAAGCGGTGCTTGTTGAGGTAGCGGGCGGTGTCGAAGGTCTTGCCGCAGTCGTGGCAGTAGTGAGACGGCTCACCGGTGGTGGTGGTGGTGGTGTGGATTATTCTGGGCTGGTGGATTCTGCGGTGCGCGTTCAGTATTCCAGGGCTGACAAAACTCATCCCACAGTCGGGGCAGTACAGAGGGGAGTGTTGGGGTTCCTGGGTCTGTTTTGGCTGTTTCTTTGGTCGCGTCTGTTGTTGTTGTTGTTGTTCTGATAAGGAAATAAAGAGTGCTGGGTTAAATCTGAAGAAACAGTGCCATGTTACGGTTCGTACTAGCAAACACTTAATATTGGCCTGCGTCCCAATTGGCACCTTATTCCCTTTATAGGGCACTACTTTTGACCAAGGCCTGTAGAGCTCTACAGGGAATAGGGTGCCATTTTGGGACGTAGCCATTATCTGTACATACCAGAAAAAATAAAAACCTCTATAGCTTCTTCTTCTTCTTTTTTGACCGTAAAACCACCCTCCTCTTCTTCTTCTTTAACTACAAGAGCTTTGTCCTTCTCTTCTTCCTCTACTTTGACCATGAAAGTGTGATCTTCCTCTTCTTCTTTAACTTGTAGAGAGATATCCTCTTCCTCCTCTTCTTCTTTAACATGTAGAGAGATATTATCTTCCTCATCCTCTTCTTCTTCAACTTGTAGAGAAATATCCTCTTCCTCCTCTTCTTCTTCAACTTGCAGAGAAATATCCTCTTCCTCCTCTTCTTCTTTAACTTGTAGAAAGCTATCCTCTTCCTCCTCCTCTTCTTGTTTGATGATGATGTTCAGGTCTGGAGTTTGCCAGCAGTCTACAAGTTCGAGCTTCACTAGTCTATAACTGTATTCAGGGTCCTTCGTGTTGGTATATGTGGGTGGTAGTAATCTATAAGTGTAGAGAGTATCCATGATGACTATGGGTTTAGGTTCAATGTAGCACAATATTAGAGAGTTAGTTCACTCACTGATCGCTCTTTTTTAGAGCCCGATGTAGCCAGTTTGCTCTGGGTAGCCAGTATGCTCAGCTTTTCTGACATTAACCATTCGTAGACATGTACTATGATAATTACTACATACGTGGTGTGATAGACGAATTTCCATGAAAAATAATAAACAGGAAACAGATTCTACGAAAGGACAAAACAATCGAACTTTGAACCGGAAGAGCATTAGCACATTTTTTTTAGCTCATGAGTACGTCACCGCGCGGCTGGCGTGACCAGAGTGTGAGTTTTGCCGCGTTCACAACAACTGGAAACTCACAACTAGGTAGTCGGAAAGCTCCGACATCAGTATGTTCAAAACAACGGGGGAACTCGGAAAATAAATGAGGCCCGAGGGGGGAAATGTATTTGAACAGTCATCCAACTCGAGAACTCGGGCCTCTTTCTAGAGCTCCGACTTTCCGACCTGACAACGATAAATAAATTCGTATTTTGCCGAGTTTCCAGTTGTTTTGAACGCATCATTTTCCTACAGCGAGTCTGTGGGTGTATTCATTACGCGGATTTCGCTTCAAAAGCTCTCGTCTGTTGCAAAACGTTTAGCAACGGAAACCTTTCACTCCAAACGGAAAACATTTTGCAACGAAATTAAATAAATCTAGGTCCCTCCCCGTCGGCTCTGTTTGCTTCCGCGTAATGAATATACCTCTGGCAAGAAAGAAGTGAAATGAGAAGCTAGCTGTTTAGCTACCCGTCTGACTGCTCGGAAAAATGTCGACGTGTCCTATTAGCTAGCTAGCATAATCAAAACTAACTTTGGAAAAGCATCTATTCGGCAGTGATGTGATTTTCCAGCTTGGTTGCAACGGCCGTTATTCCCGAGGTAGGAAACTAAAGATGACAAATGTTGTTTTTAATACCAAACGGTAGCTAACGGTTAGCACAATTATGTGGGAGTTTGCCACTGACTAGCTAACTAGTTAGCAGCTGTGATTTGGTCAAGAATCAGCTAGCTAAAATAATGATTGTTTTTATTGAATAGCTAGCCATATGAGAACCTGTATGAACCCCTCATTCCCAGGAACAGGTTTCCCGGTCGGTATAAGTTGATCTGAGGAGTTGACAAGGACGCATTTTTGTTGCAGTGTTAATTTGAGTTACTTCTTGTTTACTAACTCATTTAGTTAGCCAAACTGCATGTCTGTCAAAACCATATCCTACTCAATTTAAGGAACCTATAAAAGTGGGCTCCTGTTATTAGCTATAAAATACATTGTCAGAACTCAAAGCCAGTTATTCTGTAATATTTGAACATTTTTCTCGTCCCAAATGGCAACCTATTCCCTAGTAATAGTGAGTGTACATATGTCGACCATGACCCAGAGGGCTATGGAGGAGTGTCTATGCTATGGACCCTGGGCTCTGGTCAAAAGTAGTCGTTGTGATATTTCTTGTATTTTTCCCCCTCCTTTTGGATTGTGTGTATTGCCCAATATTACTGCACTGTTGGCGCTAGAAAGGTGCGCATTTTGCTGCACCTGCGATAACATTGAACATCTGTGTAAAGGACCAATAAACTTTGATTTGCGGGTAATAAGTTGCCATATGGGGTCTCACGCAGTTCATAGTTTTGTCTCTCTCTCTCTTTCTGTTTGTCTCTCTCTCTCTCAATTCAATTCAAGGGGCTTTATTGGCACGGGAAACATATGTTAACAGTGCCAAAGCAAATGGAGTAGATAATTAACAATAACAGTGAACATTACACTCTCAGAAGTTCCAAAATAATAAAGACATTTCAAATATCATATTATGTAGATATACGATATAGTGTTGGAAGGAAGTGCAACTAGTGAAAGTTTTTTTTTTTTTACAACCAAATTCTGTTTCTTGCTCTTTCTCTTTCTCTCGCGCTTCTCTCTTGCGCTCTCCTCTGTCCCCCTCTCACTTATTCTTTGGTTCTCTCTTCTCCAGACCCCAGATCATCCAGCAGATGGAGGGGGGTGCCGCTGCTACCCCCGCCCCCAACCCTCTCTCCGATCTCTCCTCCCCCCTAACCCCTCCTGTGACCTGTAACCCCCCTCCCTCTCCGTACCCCCGGCCCTCTGCCAAAACCTCCATCAGCGAAGACCAGTTTGGGTGCCACTGTTGCTACGACGTCCTGGTCAACCCGACAACGTTGAACTGTGGCCACAGCTTCTGCCGCCACTGCCTGGCTCTCTGGTGGGAGTCGAGTAGGAAGACTGAGTGCCCCGAATGCAGGGAGAAGTGGGAGGGCTTCCCCAAAGTCAACATCCTGCTGAGGTAAGGTACTGGGGTGCATGAACTCAACGTACTGGTACTACTCTCTAGACCTCACCATGTTATCACCATACTTAGGTGCCGATACCACATGTATTGCAATTCTATATAGTAGATCTCCAGGAAGAAGGTTGGTCTGAACCTACAGGACAGTAGATCTCCATGAAGATGGTTGGACTGAACGTACAGGACAGTAGATCTCCAGGAAGAGGGTTGGACTGAACCCACAGGACAGTAGATCTCCAGGAAGAGGGTTGGACTGAACCTACAGGACAGTAGATCTCCAGGAAGAGGGTTGGACTGAACCCACAGGACAGTAGATCTCCAGGAAGAGGGTTGGACTGAACCTACAGGACAGTAGATCTCCAGGAAGAGGGTTGGGCTGACCTGGGCTACAGTCAGTGGTAGGCAGGGTATCAGCGTGGTAGATCAGTAGTAGTAGTGGGTTGGGCAGACCTGGGCTACAGTCAGTGGTAGGCAGGGTATCAGCGTGGTAGATCAGTAGTAGTAGTGTGTTGGGCAGACCTGGGCTACAGTCAGTGGTAGGCAGGGTATCAGCGTGGTAGATCAGTAGTAGTAGTGGGTTGGGCAGACCTGGGCTACAGTCAGTGGTAGGCAGGGTATCAGCGTGGTAGATCAGTAGTAGTAGTGGGTTAGGCAGACCTGGGCTACAGTCAGTGGTAGGCAGGGTATCAGCGTGGTAGATCAGTAGTAGTAGTGTGTTGGGCAGACCTGGGCTACAGTCAGTGGTAGGCAGGGTATCAGCGTGGTAGATCAGTAGTAGTAGTGTGTTGGGCAGACCTGGGCTACAGTCAGTGGTAGGCAGGGTATCAGCGTGGTAGATCAGTAGTAGTAGTGGGTTGGGCAGACCTGGGCTACAGTCAGTGGTAGGCAGGGTATCAGCGTGGTAGATCAGTAGTAGTAGTGGGTTGGGCAGACCTGGGCTACAGTCAGTGGTAGGCAGGGTATCAGCGTGGTAGATCAGTAGTAGTAGTGGGTTGGGCAGACCTGGGCTACAGTCAGTGGTAGGCAGGGTATCAGCGTGGTAGATCAGTAGTAGTAGTGGGTTAGGCAGACCTGGGCTACAGTCAGTGGTAGGCAGGGTATCAGCGTGGTAGATCAGTAGTAGTAGTGGGTTGGGCTGACCTGGGCTACAGTCAGTGGTAGGCAGGGTATCAGCGTGTCACCCACCACTTTGCATTGTGACACGTTTTACGTTATGTTTAACTTCAACCAATGAGGCTCCAAAGGCAGCCTTGCCATCCATGTCAACACGGACAATTTATTTGATAGACTTCTTCATCCCATTAACCTGATTTTCTCTTCTGTTCTATTGGTTTTCTTATCAACTTTCTTTACCTTTTACTCCTCCCTCTCTCTCATCCCCTCCTCTCTCATCCCCTCCTCTCTCCATCCTCTACCCCTCTCTCATCCCCTCCTCTCTCCATCCTCTACCCCTCTCATCCCCTCCTCTCTCCATCCTCTACCCCTCTCATCCTCTACCCCTCTCATCCCCTCCTCTCTCCATCCTCTACCCCTCTCATCCTCTACCCCTCTCATCCCCACCTCTCTCATCCCCACCTCTCTCATCCCCACCTCTCTCATCCCCACCTCTCTCATCCCCTCCTCTCTCCATCCTCTACCCCCCTCTCATCCCCTCCTCTCTCCATCCTCTACCCCCCTCTCATCCCCTCCTCTCTCCATCCTCTACCCCCTCTCATCCCCTCCTCTCTCCATCCTCTACCCCCCTCTCATCCCCTCCTCTCTCCATCCTCTACCTCTCTCTCATCCCCTCTCTCCATCCTCTACCCCCTCTCTCATCCCCTCCTCTCTCCATCCTCTACCCCCCCCCTCTCATCCCCTCCTCTCTCCATCCTCTACCCCTCTCTCATCCCCTCCTCTCTCCATCCTCTACCCCTCTCTCATCCCCTCCTCTCTCCATCCTCTACCCCCCTCTCATCCCCTCCTCTCTCCATCCCTCTATCCCCCCCTCTCATCCCCTCCTCTCTCCATCCTCTACCCCCCTCTCATCCCCTCCTCTCTCCATCCTCTACCCCCTCTCATCCCCTCCTCTCTCCATCCTCTACCCCCTCTCATCCCCTCCTCTCTCCATCCTCTACCCCCTCTCATCCCCTCCTCTCTCCATCCTCTACCCCCTCTCATCCCCTCCTCTCTCCATCCTCTACCCCCCTCTCATCCCCTCCTCTCTCCATCCTCTACCCCCCTCTCATCCCCTCCTCTCTCCATCCTCTACCTCTCTCTCATCCCCTCTCTCCATCCTCTACCTCTCTCTCATCCCCTCCTCTCTCCATCCTCTACCCCCCTCTCATCCCCTCCTCTCTCCATCCTCTACCCCTCTCTCATCCCCTCCTCTCTCCATCCTCTACCCCTCTCTCATCCCCTCCTCTCTCCATCCTCTACCCCCCTCTCATCCCCTCCTCTCTCCATCCTCTACCCCCCTCTCATCCCCTCCTCTCTCCATCCTCTACCCCCCTCTCATCCCCTCCTCTCTCCATCCTCTACCCCCTCTCATCCCCTCCTCTCTCCATCCTCTACCCCCTCTCATCCCCTCCTCTCTCCATCCTCTACCCCCCTCTCATCCCCTCCTCTCTCCATCCTCTACCCCCTCTCATCCCCTCCATCCTCTACCCCCTCTCATCCCCTCATCCCCTCCATCCTCTACCCCCTCTCATCCCCTCCTCTCTCCATCCTCTACCCCCTCTCATCCCCTCCTCTCTCCATCCTCTACCCCCCTCTCATCCCCTCCTCTCTCCATCCTCTACCCCCTCTCATCCCCTCCTCTCTCCATCCTCTACACCCCTCTCATCCCCTCCATCCTCTACCCCCTCTCATCCCCTCCTCTCTCCATCCTCTACACCCCTCTCATCCTCTCCATCCTCTACCCCCTCTCATCCCCTCCCTCTACCCCTCTCTCATCCCCTCTCCATCATCTACCCCTCTCTCACCCCCTCCTCTCTCCATCCTCTACCCCTCTCTCATCCCCTCCTCTCTCCATCCTCTACCCCTCTCTCATCCCCTCCTCTCTCCATCATCTACCCCTCTCTCACCCCCTCCTCTCTCCATCCTCTACCCCTCTCTCATCCCCTCCTCTCTCCATCCTCTACCCCACTCTCATCCCCTCCTCTCTCCATCCTCTACCCCCTCTCTCCCCCCCTCCTCTCTCCATCCTCTACCCCTCTCTCATCCCCTCCTCTCTCCATCCTCTACCCCTCTCTCATCCCCTCCTCTCTCCATCCTCTACCCCTCTCTCATCCCCTCTCTCATCCCCTCCTCTCTTCATTCTCATCCCCTCTCTCACCCCCTCCTCTCTCCATCCTCTACCCCTCTCTCATCCCCTCCTCTCTCCATCCTCTACCCCTCTCTCATCCCCTCCTCTCTCCATCCTCTACCCCTCTCTCATCCCCTCCTCTCTCCATCCTCTACCCCTCTCTCATCCCCTCCTCTCTCCATCCTCTACCCCTCTCTCATCCCCTCCTCTCTCCATCCTCTACCCCCCTCTCATCCCCTCCTCTCTCCATCCTCTACCCCTCTCTCATCCCCTCCTATTTTAGGAATAAGGCTTGTTTTTCTTTTGAAGCCAGAAGGAGGCTCGTATCAGCTACATTCATGTCTTTACTAGACTATGGGGATATTTTATGTATGAATGCTTCCGCTCAGTGTTTGAGATCAATTGACACTCTTTACCACGGCACTTTGTGATTTATTTTAAACTGCAAAACCCTTACCCACCACTGCACTTTGTATACCAGAGTTAGCTGGCCTTCTCCAGTCGTAGGCTCAGTCACTGGTAGACTTTATTTACTAAACCCTTACCCACCACTGCACTTTGTATACCAGGGTTAGCTGGCCTTCTCCAGTCGTAGGCTCAGTCACTGGTAGACTTTATTTACAAAACCCTTACCCACCACTGCACTTTGTATACCAGGGTTGGCTGGCCTTCTCCAGTCGTAGGCTCAGTCACTGGTAGACTTTGTTTACAAAACCCTTACCCACCACTGCACTTTGTATACCAGGGTTGGCTGGCCTTCTCCAGTCGTAGGCTCAGTCACTGGTAGACTTTATTTACAAAACCCTTACCCACCACTGCACTTTGTATACCAGGGTTGGCTGGCCTTCTCCAGTCGTAGGCTCAGTCACTGGTAGACTTTATTTACAAAACCCTTACCCACCACTGCACTTTGTATACCAGAGTTAGCTGGCCTTCTCCAGTCGTAGGCTCAGTCACTGGTAGACTTTATTTACAAAACCCTTACCCACCACTGCACTTTGTATACCAGAGTTAGCTGGCCTTCTCCAGTCGTAGGCTCAGTCACTGGTAGACTTTATTTACAAAACCCTTACCCACCACTGCATTTTGTATACCAGAGTTAGCTGGCCTTCTCCAGTCGTAGGCTCAGTCACTGGTAGACTTTATTTACAAAACCCTTACCCACCACTGCACTTTGTATACCAGGGTTAGCTGGCCTTCTCTAGTCCCTCGTAGACTCAGTCACTGGTAGACTTTATTTACAAAACCCTTACCCACCACTGCACTTTGTATACCAGGGTTGGCTGGCCTTCTCTAGTCCCTCGTAGGCTCAGTCACTGGTAGACTTTATTTACAAAACCCTTACCCACCACTGCACTTTGTATACCAGGGTTAGCTGGCCTTCTCTAGTCCCTCGTAGACTCAGTCACTGGTAGACTTTATTTACAAAACCCTTACCCACCACTGCACTTTGTATACCAGGGTTGGCTGGCCTTCTCCAGTCGTAGGCTCAGTCACTGGTAGACTTTATTTACAAAACCCTTACCCACCACTGCACTTTGTATACCAGGGTTGGCTGGCCTTCTCCAGTCGTAGACTCAGTCACTGGTAGACTTTATTTACTAAGCCATTTGGGTTTACTACCTTTTTATGTGGGCATTTTCATTCTTCAGAAATGTGGTGGGTCGTCTCTTCGTTCGCTGGACTTTATCCTGCTGACTGTTCCAAAGGTCCCAACTGAATTTGGTAAAAGGGCTTTTATGTACTCTGCACCAACGTCTTGGAACACCTTACAAAATACTTTTAAACTGGAAGAACTTGTCCCGATTGGTGTTTTTACATCACTGATGAAGGACTTTGAGGCTGATTCCCTGACCTGTCAATGTTTTTAATTTGCTGTTTTATACTCTTGTGAATTCAATGGTTTTTACTAGATTACTTGTAGTTTTTCATGTCTGTCTGTCTCGTTTTTTTTGTAATGACTTGGTGCTGCCTATCTTGGCCAGGGTGCTCTTGAAAAATAGATTTGAATCTCAATGAGCCCTTCCTGGTTATAAAGATTACATAAAAAAATTCATTAATAAATAAAATCTTGCTCATCCCCTCCTCTCTTCCTCCTCTACCCCTCTCCCTACTTTCTACCTGCCCCCTCTCTCTTTCAGAGATGCAATAGAGCGGTTGTTCTCAGAGGTGGTGGGTAGGAGGAGAGCAGAGATCCAGAGGAACCCCAAGATCTCCCAGAGCCTGCTGGCCTTTCAGAGGTACCAGACTAACACACTCAGAGCCTGCTGGCCTATTTGAGATTGCTCAACGTAGCCACCCTTTGCCTTGTTGACAGTTTTGCACACTCTTGGCATTCTCTCAACCAGCTTCATGAGGTAGTCACCTGGAAGGCATTTCAATTAACAGGTGTGCCTTGTTTAATAGTTTATTTGTGTTATTTCTTTCTTTCTTAATGCGTTTGAGACAATCAGTTGTGTTGTGACAAGGTAGGGGGGGGGGTATACAGAAGACAGCCCTATTTGGTAAATGACCAAGTCCATTTTATGGCAAGAACAGCTCAAATAAGCAAAGAGAAACAACAGTCCATCATTACTTTAAGACATGAAGGTCAGTCAATAAGGAACATTTTAAGAACTTTGAAAGTTTTCTTCAAGTGCAGTCGCAAAAACCATCAAGCGCTATGATGAAACTGTCTCTCATGAGGACCTCCACAGGAAAGGAAGACCCAGAGTTACCTCTGCTGCAGAGGATAAGTTCATTAGAGTTAACTGCACCTCAGATTGCAGCCCAAATAAATGCTTCATAGTTCAAATAACAGACACATCTCAACATCAACCGTTCAGAGGAGACTGAGTGAATCAGGCTTTCATGGTCGTTTGCTGCAAAGAAACCACTACTAAAGGACACCAATAACAAGAAGAGACTTGTCAAGAAACACAAGCAATGGACATTAGACCAGTGGATATCTGTCCTTGATGAGTCTAAATTGGAGATTTTTGGTTCCAACCACCTTGTCTTTGTGAGACGTAGAGTAGGTGAATGGATGATCTCCGCATGTATGTTTCCCACTGTGAAGCATGGAGGAGGAGGTGTGGTGGTACTTTGCTGGTGACACTGTCAGTGATTTATTTAGAATTCAAGACACACTTAACGAGCATGGCTTCTACAGCATTCTGCAGTGATACACCATCCCATCTAGTTTGCACTTAGTGGGACTATCACTTGCTTTTCAACAGGACAGTGACCCAACACACCTCCAGGCTGTGTAAGGGCTATTTGACCAAGGAGAGTGATGGAGTGCTGCATCAGATGACCTGGCCTCCATAATCACCCGACCTCAACCCAACTGAGATGGTTTGTCTGTATAACCTACTTTGTCACAACACAACTGATTGGCTCAAAATGCATCAAGAAGGAAAGAAATTCCACAAATTAACTTTTAACAAGGCACACCTGTTAATTGAAATGCATTCCAGGTGGCCTACCTCACGAGGCTGGTTGAGAGAATGCCAAGAGTGTTCAAAGCTGTCATCAAGGCAAAGGGTGGCTACTCTGAAGAATCTCAAATATAAAATATATTTGGATTTAACTTTTTTTTGGTTACTACATGATTCCATATGTGTTATTTCATAGTTTTGATTTTTTCACTGTTATTCTACAATGTAGAAAATAGTAAAAAATAAAGAAAACCCCTTGAATGATTAGGTGTGTCCAAACTGTTGACCGGTACTGTACATATAAATGTATGGTACATATACATACAGTGCCTTCGGAAAGTATTCAGACCCCTTGACTTTTTCCACATTTTGTTATGTTACAGCCTTATTCTAAAATTGATTAAATTGTTTATTTTCCCTTGTTAATTTATTATTAAAAAACTATCACATTTACATTAGTTTTCAGACCCTTTACTCAGTACTTTGTTGAAGCACCTTTGGTAGCGATTACAGCATCGAGTCTTCATGTGAATGATGGCACACCTGTATTTGGGGAGTTTCTCCCATTCTTCTCTGCAGATCCTCTCAAGCTCTGTCAGGTTGGATGGGGAGCGTCGCTGCTCCAGAGATGTTCGATCAGGTTCAAGTCCGGTCTCTGGCAGGGCCACTCAAGGACATTGAGTCTTGTCCAAAAGACACTCCTGCGTTGTCTTGGCTGTGTGCTTTAGGGTCGTTGTCCTGTTGGAAGGTGAACCTTTGCCCCAGTCTGACGACCTGCTCCAGAGCGCTCAGGATTTCGTCAAGGATCTCTCTGTACTTTGCTCCGTTCATCTTTGCCTTGATCCTGACTAGTCTCTTTGCCGCTGAAAAACAGTATAATGCTGCCACCACCATGCTTCACCATAGGGATGGTGCCAGGTTTCCTCCAGACATGATGCTTGGCATTTAGGCCAAGGAGTTGGTTTCATCAGACCAAAGAATCATGTTTCATCAGGTCTGAGAGTCTTTAGTGCCTTTTGGTAAAACGTCAAGCGATCTATCATGTGCCTTTTACGGAAGAGGGGCTTCCGTCAGGCCACTCTACCAAAAAGGCCTGATTGGTAGAGTGCTGCAGAGATGGTTGTCCTTCTGGAAGGTTCTCCATCGCCACAGAGGAACTCTGGAGCTCTGTCAGAGTGACCATCGGGTTCTTGGTTACCTCCCTGACCAAGGCCCTTCTCCCGATTGCTCAGTTTGACCTGGCGGCCAGCGCTAGGAAGACTCTTGGTGGTTCCAAACGTCCTTCATTTAAGAATGATGGAGGCCACTGTGTTCTTAGGGACCGTCAATGCTTCAGAAATGTTTTTGTTCCCTTCCCGAAATCTGTGCCTCGATGCAATCCTGTCTCTGAGCTCTACGGACAATTCCTTCGACCTCATGACTTGGTTTTTGCTCTGACATGCACTGTCAACTGTGGGACCTTACAGAGACTGGTGTGTGCCTTTCCAAGTCATGTCCAATCAATTGAATTTACCACAGGTGGACTCCTCAAGTTGTAGAAACCTGTCAAGGATGATCAATGGAAACAGGATGCACCAGTGCTCAATTTTGAGTCTCATAGCAAAGGTTCTGAATATTATTATTATTATTTATTTATTTTTAAATTTGCAAACATTTCTAAACCTATTTTAGCTTTGTCATTATGGGGTGTAGATTGATGAGGAAAATATTTTATTGAATCCTTTTTAGAATAAGGCTGTAACATAACAATGTGGGGAAAGGGGTCTGAATAGTTTCTGAATGGCCTGTAGCTACAGAAGCATGTAGACACCCCTTCAAATGAGGGGATTCGGCCTGCTGCTGACAGGTGGATATCCTAGATCAGCTCCTCTGCTTGGTAGCATGGACACCCCCGGCTGTATAAACATGTTGCTCAGGGCCCCCTCTGTAACCGGTCTGTAGCATGGACACCCCCGGCTGTATAAACATGTTGCTCAGGGCCCCCTCTGTTACCGGTCTGCTACCGGTCTGTAGCTTGTCTGTTACCGGTCTGTAGCATGTCTGTTACCGGTCTGCTACCGGTCTGTAGCTTGTCTGCTACCGGTCTGTAGCTTGTCTGTTACCGGTCTGTAGCATGTCTGTTACCGGTCTGTAGCTTGTCTGCTACCGGTCTGTAGCTTGTCTGTTACCGGTCTGTAGCATGTCTGTTACCGGTCTGTAGCATGTCTGCTACCGGTCTGTAGCTTGTCTGTTACCGGTCTGCTACCGGTCTGTTACCGGTCTGTAGCTTGTCTGTTACCGGTCTGTAGCTTGTCTGTTACCGGTCTGTAGCTTGTCTGTTACCGGTCTGTAGCTTGTCTGTTACCGGTCTGTAGCTTGTCTGTTACCGGTCTGTAGCTTGTCTGTAACCGGTCTGTAGCTTGTCTGTAACCGGTCTGTAGCTTGTCTGTTACCGGTCTGTAGCTTGTCTGTTACCGGTCTGTAGCTTGTCTGTAACCGGTCTGTAGCTTGTCTGTAACCGGTCTGTAGCTTGTCTGTTACCGGTCTGTAGCATGTCTGTTACCGGTCTGTAGCTTGTCTGTTACCGGTCTGCTACCGGTCTGTAGCTTGTCTGTTACCGGTCTGTAGCTTGTCTGTTACCGGTCTGTAGCTTGTCTGTTACCGGTCTGTAGCATGTCTGTTACCGGTCTGTAGCTTGTCTGTTACCGGTCTGTAGCTTGTCTGCTACCGGTCTGTAGCTTGTCTGCTACCGGTCTGTAGCTTGTCTGCTACCGGTCTGTAGCTTGTCTGTTACCGGTCTGTAGCTTGTCTGTTACCGGTCTGCTACCGGTCTGTTACCGGTCTGTTACCGGTCTGGAGCTTGTCTGTTACCGGTCTGGAGCTTGTCTGTTACCGGTCTGGAGCTTGTCTGTTACCGGTCTGTAGCTTGTCTGTTACCGGTCTGTAGCTTGTCTGTTACCGGTCTGTAGCATGTCTGTTACCGGTCTGTAGCATGTCTGTTACCGGTCTGTAGCTTGTCTGTTACCGGTCTGTAGCTTGTCTGTTACTGGTCTGTAGCTTGTCTGTTACCGGTCTGTAGCTTGTCTGTTACTGGTCTGTAGCTTGTCTGTTACCGGTCTGTAGCTTGTCTGTTACCGGTCTGTAGCTTGTCTGTTACCGGTCTGTAGCTTGTCTGTTACCGGTCTGTAGCTTGTCTGTTACCGGTCTGTTACCGGTCTGTTACCGGTCTGTAGCTTGTCTGTTACCGGTCTGTTACCGGTCTGTAGCTTGTCTGCTACCGGTCTGCTACCGGTCTGTTACCGGTCTGCTACCGGTCTGTTACCGGTCTGTTACCGGTCTGTTACCGGTCTGTAGCTTGTCTGCTACCGGTCTGTAGCTTGTCTGTTACCGGTCTGTAGCTTGTCTGCTACCGGTCTGTAGCTTGTCTGTTACCGGTCTGTAGCATGTCTGTTACCGGTCTGTAGCATGTCTGTTACCGGTCTGTAGCTTGTCTGTTACCGGTCTGTTACCGGTCTGTAGCTTGTCTGTTACCGGTCTGTTACCGGTCTGTAGCTTGTCTGTTACCGGTCTGTAGCTTGTCTGTTACCGGTCTGTAGCTTGTCTGTTACCGGTCTGTAGCTTGTCTGTTACCGGTCTGTAGCTTGTCTGTTACCGGTCTGTAGCTTGTCTGTTACCGGTCTGTAGCTTGTCTGTTACCGGTCTGTAGCATGTCTGTTACCGGTCTGTAGCTTGTCTGTTACCGGTCTGTAGCTTGTCTGTTACCGGTCTGTAGCTTGTCTGCTACCGGTCTGTAGCTTGTCTGTTACCGGTCTGTAGCATGTCTGTTACCGGTCTGTAGCTTGTCTGTTACCGGTCTGTAGCTTGTCTGTTACCGGTCTGTAGCTTGTCTGTTACCGGTCTGTAGCTTGTCTGTTACCGGTCTGTAGCTTGTCTGTTACTGGTCTGTAGCTTGTCTGTTACCGGTCTGTAGCTTGTCTGTTACCGGTCTGTAGCTTGTCTGTTACCGGTCTGTAGCTTGTCTGTTACCGGTCTGTAGCTTGTCTGTTACCGGTCTGTAGCTTGTCTGTTACCGGTCTGTAGCTTGTCTGTTACCGGTCTGTTGCTTGTCTGTTACCGGTCTGTTGCTTGTCTGTTACCGGTCTGTAGCTTGTCTGTTACCGGTCTGTAGCTTGTCTGTTACCGGTCTGCTACCGATCTGTAGCTTGTCTGTTACCGGTCTGTAGCATGTCTGTTACCGGTCTGTAGCTTGTCTGTTACCGGTCTGTAGCTTGTCTGTTACCGGTCTGTAGCTTGTCTGTAACCTGCCTAACCTGTCTGTCTGTGTCTCCTGTCTGTCTGTGTGTCTCCTGTCTGTCTGTGTGTCTCCTGTCTGTCTGTGTGTCTCCTGTCTGTCTGTGTCTCCTGTCTGTCTGTGTGTCTCCTGTCTGTCTGTGTGTCGCCTGTCTGTCTGTGTGTCGCCTGTCTGTCTGTGTGTCTCCTGTCTGTCTGTGTGTCGTCTGTCTGTCTGTGTCGTCTGTGTGTCTCCTGTCTGTCTGTCTGTGTGTCTCCTGTCTGTCTGTCTGTGTGTCTCCTGTCTGTCTGTGTGTCTCCTGTGTGTCTGTGTGTCTCCTGTCTGTCTGTGTGTCTCCTGTCTGTCTGTCTGTGTGTCTCCTGTCTGTCTGTGTGTCTCCTGTGTGTCTGTCTGTGTGTCTCCTGTCTGTCTGTGTGTCTCCTGTCTGTAGGTATGGTGATCAGGCAGCCAGAGGAATCCCCAAGACCAGTCCTGGTAGAGGAGCAGGAGGGTTCTTCTCTGGAGTTCTCACTGCACTCACCTGTGTCGCGGTAAGAGACAGGGAGGGGCTTTGATGGGGAGAGGTCAACGGGAAGGAGTCAGCGAGGGGGGCCTGGGGAGAGGTCAACGGGAAGGAGTCAGCGAGGGGGACCTGGGGTGAGGTCAACGGGAAGGAGTCAGCGAGGGGGACCTGGGGAGAGGTCAACGGGAAGGAGTCAGCGAGGGGGGCCTGGGGAGAGGTCAACGGGAAGGAGTCAGAGAGGGGGGCCTGGGGAGAGGTCAACGGGAAGGAGTCAGCGAGGGGGGCCTGGGGAGAGGTCAACGGGAAGGAGTCAGAGAGGGGGGCCTGGGGAGAGGTCAACGGGAAGGAGTCAGCGAGGGGGACCTGGGGAGAGGTCAACGGGAAGGAGTCAGCGAGGGGGACCTGGGGAGAGGTCAGCGGGAAGGAGTCAGCCAGGAATGATTATAGTGTGTGTGGGGGACAGGAATGATTGTAGAGTGTGTGTGGGGGACAGGAATGATTGTAGTGTGTGTGGGGGACAGGAATGATTGTAGTGTGTGTGTGGGGGGGGACAGGAATGATTGTAGTGTGTGTGGGGGGACAGGCATGATTGTAGTGTGGGGGGGACAGGAATGATTGTAGTGTGTGTGTGGGGGACAGGAATGATTGTAGTGTGTGTGTGGGGGACAGGAATGATTGTAGTGTGTGTGTGGGGGGGACAGGAATGATTGTAGTGTGTGTGTGTGTGGGGGACAGGAATGATTGTAGTGTGTGTGTGGGGGGGGGGACAGGAAATATTGTAGTGTGTGGGGGGGGACAGGAAATGATTGTAGTGTGTGGGGGGGGACAGGAATGATTGTAGTGTGTGTGGGGGGACAGGAATGATTGTAGTGTGTGTGTGGGGGACAGGAATGATTGTAGTGTGTGTGTGGGGGGGACAGGAATGATTGTAGTGTGTGTGTGTGTGGGGGACAGGAATGATTGTAGTGTGTGTGTGGGGGACAGGAATGATTGTAGTGTGTGTGTCAGCTTACTTTTCTGTATGTGTTGCAGAAAGGGTCACAGTGTGTCGTGGTGGGTTTGGGGGGGGTGTGTTGAAGGGTCACAGTGTGTGTGGTTTTGTCTATTTGTTTTGTCCATGTGGCAGTAAGAGAGCAACGTCTGTGTATATCTTTCCGCGTGGCAGTCCTGTCTGTCTGTCTGTCTGTCTCGTCTGTCTGTCTCGTCTGTCTGTCTGTCTCATCTGTCTGTCTCACCTCTATGCCCCTCTCAATTCTCTCCTATCTGTGTGTCTTTCCTACCCGTCTCACTTCTCTCCTATCTGTGTGTCTCTCCTACCCGTCTCACTTCTCTCCTACCTGTGTTTCTCTCCTACCTGTCTCACTTCTCTCCTACCTGTCTCACTTCTCTCCTACCTGTGTTTCTCTCCTACCTGTCTCACTTCTCTCCTACCTGTGTTTCTCTCCTACCTGTCTCACTTCGCTCCTACCTGTGTCTCTCCTACCTGTCTCACTTCTCTCCTACCTGTGTGTCTCTCCTACCTGTCTCACTTCTCTCCTATCTGTGTGTCTCTCCTACCTGTCTCACTTCTCTCCTACCCGTCTCACTTCTCTCCTATCTGTGTGTCTCTCCAACCTGTCTCACTTCTCTCCTATCTGTGTGTCTCTCCTACCTGTCTCACTTCTCACCTATCTGTGTGTCTCTCCGACCTGTCTCACTTCTCTCGTATCTGTGTGTCTCTCGTATCTGTGTGTCTCTCGTATCTGTGTGTCTCTCCTACCTGTCTCACTTCTCTCCTATCTGTGTGTCTCTCCTACCAGGTGATGCTTCTGGTGTACCACTGGTCCAGTGGAGATGGGGTTCATGACCTCTTGGTCAGTAAGCCTGTGTCAAAATGGACGCCGGAGGAGGTTCTGTTCTGGTTGGAACACCTTGGGGCTTGGACCTCTGTCTATAAAGAACCCTTCCTGCAGGAGAACGTTAACGGACGGTGAGGAATGTCTGCCTCTCTATGTCTGCCTCTCTCTCTGTCTGCCTCTGTCTCTCTCTCTCTCTCTCTGTCTGCTCTCTCTCTCTCTGTCTGCCTCTCTCTCTCTCTCTCTGTCTGCCTCTCTCTCTCTCTCTCTCTGTCTGCCTCTCTCTCTCTCTCTCTCTGTCTCTCTGTCTCTCTCTGTCTGCCTCTCTCTCTCTGTCTGCCTCTCTCTCTCTCTCTGTCTGCCTCTCTCTCTCTCTCTGTCTGCCTCTCTCTCTCTCTCTGTCTGCCTCTCTCTCTCTGTCTGCCTCTGGTCTGTCTCTCTCTCTCTCTCTGTCTGCCTCTCTCTGTCTCTCTGTCTGTCTGTCTGTCTGTCTTTCATGGTCAGGTTATTGTTGATGTTAGGTAGTGATGAGTTACCATGTAGAACTACAGTTATGTCCTGGTTCTTTAATGGTTTTACTGATATATCTCTCAGGTTATTGTTGATGCTCGTCTGATGAGGAGCTGACCAGAGCTCCCTATAACATAGACAACCAGGCCCATAGGAGAGCGATGATGGCTGAACTGAAGAGGATGAGCTGGGGGTCGAGCCACCTCAGAACCTCTGGGAGTACAAGGTGACAGAACCCAGAAATTTTATTATATATCAACTTAGAAACTGCCTGGGTCGAGACCTCAGAACCTCTGGGAGTACAAGGTGACAGAACCCAGAAATACCACTTATTATATATCAACTTAGAAACTGCCTGGGTCGAGCCATCAGAACCTCTGGGAGTACAAGGTGACAGAACCCAGAAATACCACTTATTATATATCAACTTAGAAACTGTCTGGGTCGAGCCACCTCAGAACCTCTGGGAGTACAAGGTGACAGAACCCAGAAATACCACTTATTATATATCAACTTAGAAACTGCCTGGGTCGAGCCACCTCAGAACCTCTGGGAGTACAAGGTGACAGAACCCAGAAATACCACTTATTATATATCAACTTAGAAACTGCCTGGGTCGAGCCACCTCAGAACCTCTGGGAGTACAAGGTGACAGAACCCAGAAATACCACTTATTATATATCAACTTAGAAACTGCCTGGGTCGAGCCACCTCAGAACCTCTGGGAGTACAAGGTGACAGAACCCAGAAATACCACTTATTATATATCAACTTAGAAACTGTCTGGGTCGAACCACCTCAGAACCTCTGGGAGTTGAGGGGCAAAACGACAGATTTTCACCTTGTCAGCTCGGGGGATCCAATCTTGCAACCTTACAGTTAACTAGTCCAACGCAATAACGGCCTGCCTGTTACGCGAATGCAGTAAGCCAAGGTAAGTTGCTAGCTAGCATTAAACTTATCTTATATAGAATCAGTCATAATCACTAGTTAACTACACATGGTTGATGATATTACTAGATATTATCTAGCGTGTCCTGCGTTGCATATAATCTGACTGAGCATACAAGTATCTCACTAGGCATACAAGTATCTGACTAGCCATACAAGTATCTAAGTATCTGACTAGCCATACAAGTATCTGACTGAGCATACAAGTATCTGACTAGGCATACAAGTATCTGACTAGGCATACAAGTATCTAAGTATCTGACTAGGCATACAAGTATCTAAGTATCTGACTGAGCATACAAGTATCTAAGTATCTGACTGAGCATACAAGTATCTAAGTATCTGACTGAGCATACAAGTATCTAAGTATCTGACTGAGCATACAAGTATCTAAGTATCTGACTGGGCATACAAGTATCTGACTAGGCATACAAGTATCTAAGTATCTGACTAGCCATACAAGTATCTAAGTATCTGACTAGCCATACAAGTATCTAAGTATCTGACTGAGCATACAAGTATCTAAGTATCTGACTGAGCATACAAGTATCTAAGTATCTGACTAGGCATACAAGTATCTAAGTATCTGACTGAGCATACAAGTATCTAAGTATCTGACTAGGCATACAAGTATCTAAGTATCTGACTAGGCATACAAGTATCTAAGTATCTGACTAGGCATACAAGTATCTAAGTATCTGACTGAGCATACAAGTATCTGACTGAGCATACAAGTATCTAAGTATCTGACTAGGCATACAAGTATCTAAGTATCTGACTAGGCATACAAGTATCTAAGTATCTGACTAGGCATACAAGTATCTAAGTATCTGACTGAGCATACAAGTATCTAAGTATCTGACTGAGCATACAAGTATCTAAGTATCTGACTAGGCATACAAGTATCTAAGTATCTGACTGAGCATACAAGTATCTAAGTATCTGACTAGGCATACAAGTATCTAAGTATCTGACTGAGCATACAAGTATCTAAGTATCTGACTGAGCATACAAGTATCTAAGTATCTGACTGAGCATACAAGTATCTAAGTATCTGACTGAGCATACAAGTATCTAAGTATCTGACTAGGCATACAAGTATCTGACTGAGCATACAAGTATCTAAGTATCTGACTGAGCATACAAGTATCTGAGTATCTGACTGAGCATACAAGTATCTGACTAGGCATACAAGTATCTAAGTATCTGACTGAGCATACAAGTATCTAAGTATCTGACTGAGCATACAAGTATCTGAGTATCTGACTGAGCATACAAGTATCTGACTAGGCATACAAGTATCTAAGTATCTGACTGAGCATACAAGTATCTAAGTATCTGACTGAGCATACAAGTATCTAAGTATCTGACTGAGCATACAAGTATCTAAGTATCTGACTGAGCATACAAGTATCTAAGTATCTGACTGAGCATACAAGTATCTGACTGAGCATACAAGTATCTAAGTATCTGACTGGGCATACAAGTATCTAAGTATCTGACTGAGCATACAAGTATCTAAGTATCTGACTGAGCATACAAGTATCTGACTAGGCATACAAGTATCTAAGTATCTGACTAGGCATACAAGTATCTAAGTATCTGACTAGGCATACAAGTATCTAAGTATCTGACTGAGCATACAAGTATCTAAGTATCTGACTGGGCATACAAGTATCTAAGTATCTGACTGAGCATACAAGTATCTAAGTATCTGACTGAGCATACAAGTATCTAAGTATCTGACTAGGCATACAAGTATCTAAGTATCTGACTGAGCATACAAGTATCTAAGTAGCTGACTGAGCATACAAGTATCTAAGTATCTGACTAGGCATACAAGTATCTAAGTATCTGACTGAGCATACAAGTATCTAAGTATCTGACTGAGCATACAAGTATCTAAGTATCTGACTGAGCATACAAGTATCTAAGTATCTGACTAGGCATACAAGTATCTAAGTATCTGACTGAGCATACAAGTATCTAAGTATCTGACTGGGCATACAAGTATCTAAGTATCTGACTGAGCGGTGGTAGGCAGAAGCAGGCGCGTAAACATTCATTCAAACAGCACGTTCTTGCGTTTTGCCAGCAGCTCTTCGTTGTGTGTCAAGCATTGCGCTGTTTATGACTTCAAGCCTATCAACTCCTGAGATGAGGCTCGTGTAACTGAAGTGAAATGGCTAGCTAGTTAGCGCGCGCTAATTGTCGTTGTGTTGCTAGTTCGAGCCCAGGGAGGAGCGAGGAGAGGGACGGAAGCTATGCTGTTACACTGGCAATACTAAAGTACCTATAAGAACATCCAATAGTCAAAGGTTAATGAAATACAAATGGTATAGAGAGAAATAGTCCTATAATAACTACAACCTAAAACTTCTTACCTGGGAATATTGAAGACTCATGTTAAAAAGAACCACCAGCTTTCATATGTTCTCATGTTCTGAGCAAGGAACTTAAACGTTAGCTTTCTTAAGTAATAAATACTTTACTCTGGTTGAAGTAAGCCCGTTAAGATATGCTGTGTGCATCATTTGATAAGTCATTTAGGGTTTAATGATGGTTTGAACTGTCTCTCTCCCTCTGTCTACCCCTCTCCTCTCTCCCTCTGTCTACCCCTCTCCTCTCTCCCTCTGTCTACCCCTCTCCTCTCTCCCTCTGTCTACCCCTCTCCCCTCTCCCTCTGTCTACCTCTTTCCTCTCTCCCTCTGTCTACCTCTTTCCTCTCTCCCTCTGTCTACCTCTCTCCCTCTGTCTACCTCTCTCCCTCTGTCTACCTCTCTCCCTCTGTCTACCTCTCTCCCTCTGTCTACCTCTCTCCCTCTGTCTACCTCTCTACCTCTCTCCTCTCTCCCTCTGTCTACCTCTCTCCCTCTGTCTACCTCTCTCCTCTCTCCCTCTGTCTACCGCTCTCCCTCTCTCCTCTCTCCTCTCTCCCTCTGTCTACCGCTCTCCTCTCTCCCTCTGTCTACCTCTCTCCCTCTGTCTACCTCTCTCCCTCTGTCTACCTCTCTCCCTCTGTCTACCTCTCTCCCTCTGTCTACCGCTCTCCTCTCTCCCTCTGTCTCCCTCTCTCCTCTCTCCCTCTGTCTACCTCTCTCCCTCTCTTCTCTCTCCCTCTGTCTACCCCTCTCCTCTCTCCCACCGTCTCTCAACCCCCCACCAGGCTGTGAATGCAGGTAAATCTCTGTTCCTGCTCTACGCTTTGAAGAGTTCTCCTCGCCTCACCATCCTCTACCTCTACCTCTTCGACTACTCCGAAACTTTCCTCCCCTTCCTGCACACCTGCTGTCCCGCCCTCTCACGCACCAGCGAGCCAATGGAGGACAGCCTCCCCTCAACCACCAGGTACCATTGACGGCTCAACTAGTCATGTACTGTAGATGTAGTCTGGTCATAGGATTGTATTTACTGATAAATAAACTAGGCGTGTCTGGGTACGACTGTAGATGTAGTCTGGTCATAGACAGACATATGTAGTCTGGTCAGACAACTAGATGTAGACTACTGTAGATGTAGTCTGGTCATAGACAACTAGATGTAGACTACTGTAGATGTAGTCTGTCATCTAGATAGACAACTAGACAACTAGACGTAGACTACTGTAGATGTAGTCTGGTCATAGACAACTAGATGTAGACTACTGTAGAGATGTAGTCTGGTCATAGACAACTAGATGTAGACTACTGTAGATGTAGTCTGGTCATAGACTACTGTAGATGTAGTCTGGTCATAGACGTAGACTACTGTAGATGTAGTCTGGTCATAGACAACTAGATGTAGACTACTGTAGATGTAGTCTGGTCATAGACAACTAGATGTAGACTACTGTAGATGTAGTCTGGTCTGTAGATGGTCATAGACAACTGTAGATGTAGTCTGGTCATAGACAACTAGAGACTACTGTAGATGTAGTCTGGTCATAGACAACTAGATGTAGACTACTGTAGATGTAGTCTGGTCATAGACAACTAGACGTAGACTACTGTAGATGTAGTCTGGTCATAGACAACTACGTAGATGTAGACTACTGTAGATGTAGTCTGGTCATAGACAACTAGATGTAGACTACTGTAGATGTAGTCTGGTCATAGACAACTAGACGTAGACTACTGTAGATGTAGACTCTGTAGATGTAGTCATAGACAACTGGTCATAGACAACTAGACTAGATGTAGACTACTGTAGATGTAGTCTGGTCATAGACAACTAGACGTAGACTACTGTAGATGTAGTCTGGTCATAGACAACTAGACGTAGACTACTGTAGATGTAGTCTGGTCATAGACAACTAGATGTAGACTACTGTAGATGTAGTCTGGTCATAGACAACTAGATGTAGACTACTGTAGATGTAGTCTGGTCATAGACAACAACTAGAGTCTGGTCATAGACAACTAGAGACTACTGTAGATGTAGTCAGTATGGCTGGTCATAGACAACTAGATGTAGACTACTGTAGATGTAGTCTGGTCATAGACAACTAGATGTAGACTACTGTAGATGTAGTCTGGTCATAGACAACTAGACTGTAGAGACTACTGTAGATGTAGTCTGGTCATAGACAACTAGACGTAGACTACTGTAGATGTAGTCTGGTCATAGACAACTAGACGTAGACTACTGTAGATGTAGTCTGGTCATAGACAACTAGACGTAGACTACTGGTAGACTAGACGTAGTAGTATGTAGTCTGGTCATAGACAACTAGACGTAGACTACTGTAGATGTAGTCTGGATGACAACTAGATGTAGACTACTGTAGATGTAGTCTGGTCATAGACAACTAGACGTAGAGACTACTGTAGATGTAGTATCTGGTCATAGACAACTAGATGTAGACTACTGTAGATGTAGTCTGGTCATAGACAACTAGATGTAGACTACTGTAGATGTAGTCTGGTCATAGACAACTAGACGTAGACTACTGTAGATGTAGTCTGGTCATAGACAACTAGATGTAGACTACTGTAGATGTAGTCTGGTCATAGACAACTAGATGTAGACTACTGTAGATGTAGTCTGGTCATAGACAACTAGACGTAGACTACTGTAGATGTAGTCTGGTCATAGACAACTAGACGTAGACTACTGTAGATGTAGTCTGGTCATAGACAACTAGATGTAGACTACTGTAGATGTAGTCTGGTCATAGACAACTAGACGTAGACTACTGTAGATGTAGTCTGGTCATAGACAACTAGATGTAGACTACTGTAGATGTAGTCTGGTCATAGACAACTAGATGTAGACTACTGTAGATGTAGTCTGGTCATAGACAACTAGACGTAGACTACTGTAGATGTAGTCTGGTCATAGACAACTAGATGTAGACTACTGTAGATGTAGTCTGGTCATAGACAACTAGACGTAGACTACTGTAGATGTAGTCTGGTCATAGACAACTAGACGTAGACTACTGTAGATGTAGTCTGGTCATAGACAACTAGACGTAGACTACTGTAGATGTAGTCTGGTCATAGACAACTAGATGTAGACTACTGTAGATGTAGTCTGGTCATAGACAACTAGACGTAGACTACTGTAGATGTAGTCTGGTCATAGACAACTAGATGTAGACTACTGTAGATGTAGTCTGGTCATAGACAACTAGATGTAGACTACTGTAGATGTAGATGTAGTACTGTAGATGTAGGTCATAGACAACATAGACGTAGACTACTGTAGATGTAGTCTGGTCATAGACAACTAGACGTAGACTACTGTAGATGTAGTCAGTCTGGTCATAGACAACTAGATGTAGACTACTGTAGATGTAGTCTGGTCATAGACAACTAGACGTAGACTACTGTAGATGTAGTCTGGTCATAGACAACTAGATGTAGACTACTGTAGATGTAGTCTGGTCATAGACAACTAGATGTAGACTACTGTAGATGTAGTCTGGTCATAGACAACTAGACGTAGACTACTGTAGATGTAGTAGTATGGCTGGTCAATAGACACTACTGTAGATGTAGTCTGGTCATAGTAGACTACTGTAGATGTAGTCATGTAGTCTGGTCATAGACAACTAGACGTAGACTACTGTAGATGTAGTCTGGTCATAGACAACTAGATGTAGACTACTGTAGATGTAGTCTGGTCATAGACAACTAGACTACTGTAGACTACTGGTAGATGTAGTCTGTATGTAGTCTGGTCATAGACAACTAGATGTAGACTACTGTAGATGTAGTCTGGTCATAGACAACTAGACGTAGACTACTGTAGATGTACCGTAGAGACTACTGTAGATGTAGTCAGGTCATAGACAACTAGACGTAGACTACTGTAGATGTAGTCTGGTCATAGACAACTAGACGTAGACTACTGTAGATGTAGTCTGGTCATAGACAACTAGATGTAGACTACTGTAGATGTAGTCAGGTCATACTGACGTAGATATTGTTATATCTGGTCCCCCCAACCCCCTGCTCTCCCCCCCTCCGACCCCCCTAGACTCTCTCTCTCTGCCCACCCCCTCTCTCTCTCCGCCCACCCCCCTCTCTCTCTCCGCCCCCCCTCTCTCTCTCTCTCTCTCCACCCCCTCTCTCTCTCTCCCCCCCCCCTCTCTCTCTCCGCCCCCTCTCTCTCTGCCCCCCCTCTCTCTCTCTGCCCCCCCTCTCTCCCCCCTCCCTCCGCCCCCCTCTCTCTCCACCCCCCCGCCCCCCTCTCTCTCTCCCCCCACTCCCCTCTCTCCCTCCCCCCCACCCCCCTCTCTCTCTCTCCCCCCACCCCCTCTCTCTCTCTCCCCCCCCCCCTCTCTCTCTCTCCCCCCCCCCCCCTCTCTCTCTCTCCCCCCACCCCTCTCTCTCTCCCTCCAGGGGCACCCCAGCTGGCGCCAGTGGGCGGAGTTCCTAGTTAAGTACCTCCTCCTTCCGTACCAGCTGATCGCTGAGTTTGCCTGGGATTGGCTGTCGGTTCACTACTGGACGTCACGGTTCATCATCGTCAACGCCATGCTGCTGTCTGTGCTGGAGGGCTGTGTCCTGTGGAGGCTCTATAACCGAGCTGAGATCAGGTACCGCGTTTCTCTCTGTCCGTCTCACTGTCTCCGACGAGCCCCTTTCTTTCGTTCTCTCTAATCCTCTCGCATACTTTACCCTGAATTATCCACCCCTCTTTCTGTCCCTCTCTCACACTCATCCCTTCCTCTCTACTTATCTCATCCCTCACTGCCTCTCTCCTCATCCCTTCCTCTCTACTTAGCTCATCCCTCACTACCCCTCTCTCCCCTCATCCTCTCTCCTCTCTCCCCCTCATCTCATCTCTTCCTCTCATCTCTCTCCCCTCATCTCATCCCCTCTCCCCTCATCTCATCCCTTACCTCTCCTCTCCTCATCTCATCCCTCACAACCTCTCTCTCTCTCCCCTCATCTCATCCCTCACTACCCTCTCTCTCTCCCCTCATCTCATCCCTCACTACCTCTCTCTCCTCATCTCATCTCCTCCTCATCTCATCCCTCACTACCCTCTCTCTCTCTCCTCATCTCATCTCATCCCTCATCTCATCCCTCACTACCTCTCTCCTCTCTCATCTCATCCCTCATCTCATCCCTCACTATCCCTCTCTCTCTCTCTCCTCATCTCATCCCTCACTACCCTCTCTCTCATCTCATCCCTCATCTCATCCCTCATCTCATCCCTCACTACCTCTCTCTCTCCCCTCATCTCATCTCATCCCTCACTACCTCTCTCTCTCATCTCATCCCTCACTATCTCTCTCTCTCCCTCTCATCCCTCACTACCTCTCTCTCTCCCCTCATCTCATCCCTCATCATCTCATCCCTCACTACTCATCTCATCTCTCTCCCCTCATCTCATCCCTCACTACCTCTCTCTCTCCCTCTCCTCATCCCTCACTACCTCTCTCTCTCCCCTCATCTCATCCCTCACTACCTCTCTCTCTCCCCTCATCTCATCCCTCCCTCACTACCCCCTCTCTCTCCCCTCATCTCATCTCACCCCTCTCTCTCCCTCATCTCATCCCTCACTACCTCTCTCTCCCCTCATCTCATCCCTCACCCCTCACTACACTACCTCTCTCTCCCCTCATCTCATCCCTCACTACCTCTCTCTCTCCCTCATCTCATCCCTCATCCCTCATCTCATCCCTCACTACCTCTCTCCCCTCATCTCATCCCTCACTACCTCTCTCTCTCCTCATCTCATCCCTCACTACCTCTCTCTCTCCCTCATCTCATCCCTCACTACCTCTCTCTCCCCTCATCTCATCCCTCACTACCTCTCTCTCTCCCCTCATCTCATCCCTCATCCCTCACTACCTCTCTCTCTCCCCTCATCTCATCCCTCACTACCTCTCTCTCCCCCCTCATCTCATCCCTCATCTCATCCCTCACTACCCCTCTCTCTCCCCATCTCATCTCATCCCTCTCTCTCTCCCTCATCTCACCTACCTCTCTCTCTCCCATCTCATCTCATCCCTCACTCATCCCTCACCTCTCTCTCCCCTCATCTCATCCCTCACTACCTCTCTCTCTCCCCTCATCTCATCCCTCACTACTCTCTCTCTCCCCTCATCTCATCCCTCACTACCTCTCTCTCTCCCCTCATCTCATCCCTCACTACCTCTCTCTCTCCCCTCATCTCATCCCTCACTACCTCTCTCTCTCTCATCTCTCCCCTCACCCTCATCCCTCTCTCATCCCTCACTACCTCTCCCTCATCTCATCCCTCACTACCTCTCTCTCCCCTCATCTCATCCCTCACTAACTCTCTCTCCCCTCATCTCATCCCTCACACTCTCTCTCTCATCTCATCCCTCACCTCTCTCTCTCCCCTCATCTCATCCCTCACCTCTCTCTCCCTCATCTCATCCCTCACTACCTCTCCACCTCTCCCTCATCTCATCCCTCACTACCCTCTCTCCCCTGATCTCTCCCTCACCTCTCTCTCTCCCCCTCATCTCATCCCTCACTACCCCTCTCTCTCTCATCCCTCACTACTCTCTCCTCATCTCATCCCTCACTGCATCTCATCCCTCACTACCTCTCTCTCCCCTCATCTCATCCCTCACTACCTCTCTCTCTCTCCCCTCATCTCATCCCTCACTACCTCTCTCTCTCCCCTCATCTCATCCCTCACTACCTCTCTCCTCCCTCATCTCATCCCTCTACCTCTCTCTCCCCTCATCTCATCCCTCACTACCTCTCTCTCCTCCCTCATCTCATCCCTCACTACCTCTCTCTCCTCCCCTCACCACCCCCCCTCTCTCTCCCTCACTACCTCTCCACCAGTCTGTGTAATGTAGTGAAGTCTCCTCTCTCTCCACCATCTCTGCATAGTTAGTTGTGTAATGTAGTGAAGTCTCCCTCTCTCCACCATCTCTGCATAGTTAGTTGTGTAATGTAGTGAAGTCTCCCTCCTCTCCACCATCTCTGCATAGTTAGTTGTGTAATGTAATGAAGTCTCCTCTCTCTCCTCCAGGAGTCTCCCTCAGAAGATGTGGGGTCACCTGTGGAGGATGTCCTCCCAGGGTTTTGCCTTCGCCCTGTTCTGGCCGGTGATCCCTCAGTTTGTGTGTAACTGTCTGTTCTACTGGGCTCTGTATTTCAACCCCATCATCAACATAGACCTGGTGGTGCAGCAGCTGATGCACCCGGACACACAAGGGCCGTGAAGGACTGGCCGGCTCCCTACGTAGTGCACTACTTCTGAGTCCCTTCTGGGGTAGTGTACTACTTCAGAGTCCCTATGGGGGTAGTGCACTACTTCAGAGTCCCTATGGGGGGTAGTGCACTACTTCAGAGTCCCTATGGGGGTAGTGCACTACTTCAGAGTCCCTATGGGGGGTAGTGCACTACTTCAGAGTCCCTATGGGGGTAGTGCACTACTTCAGAGTCCCTATGGGGGTAGTGCACTACTTCAGAGTCCCTATGGGGGGTAGTGCACTACTTCAGAGTCCCTATGGGGGTAGTGCACTACTTCACCAGAGTCCCTATGGGGGTAGTGCACTACTTCAGAGTCCCTATAGTGCACTACTTCAGGGGTAGTGCACTACTACCAGAGTCCCTATGGGGGGTAGTGCACTACTTCAGAGTCCCTATGGGGGGTAGTGCACTACTTCAGAGTCCCTATGGGGGGTAGTGCACTACTTCAGAGTCCCTATGGGGGTAGTGCACTACTTCAGAGTCCCTATGGGGGGTAGTGCACTACTTCAGAGTCCCTATGGGGGTAGTGCACTACTTCAGAGTCCCTATGGGGGTAGTGCACTACTTCAGAGTCCCTATGGGGTAGTGCACTACTTTGACCAGAGTCCCTATGGGGGGTAGTGCACTACTTCAGAGTCCCTATGGGGGGTAGTGCACTACTCAGAGTCCCAGAGTCACTACTTCAGAGGGGGTAGTGCACTACTTCAGAGTCCCTATGGGGGTAGTGCACTCCCTATGGGGGTAGTGCACTACTTCTGACCAGAGTCCCTATGGGGGTAGTGCACTACTTCAGAGTCCCTATGGGGGGGTAGTGCACTACTTCTGACCAGAGTCCCTATGGGGGGTAGTGCACTACTTCTGACCAGAGTGCACCTCAGAGTCCTATGGGGGTAGTGCACTACTTCAGAGTCCCTATGGGGGTAGTGCACTACTTCAGAGTCCCTATGGGGGGTAGTGCACTACTCTGACCAGAGTCCCTATGGGGGTGTAGTGCTACTTGACCAGAGTCCCTATGGGGGTGACCAGAGTCCCTATGGGGTAGTGCACTACTTCTGACCAGAGTCCCTATGGGGTAGTGCACTACTTCTGACCAGAGTCCCTATGGGGGTAGTGCACTACTTCTGACCAGAGTCCCTATGGGGGTGTAGTGCACACTTCAGAGTCCCTATGGGGGTAGTGCACTACTTGACCAGAGTCCCTATGGGTGTAGTGCACTACTTCTGACCAGAGTCCCTATGGGGGTAGTGCACTACTTCACCAGAGTCCCTATGGGGTAGTGCACTACTTCAGGGGTCAGAGTCCCTATGGGGGTGTAGTGCACTACTTCTGACCAGAGTCCCTATGGGGTGTAGTGCACTACTTGACCAGAGTCCCTATGGGGGGTAGTGCACTACTTCTGACCAGAGTCCCTATGGGGTGTAGTGCACTACTTCTGACCAGAGTCCCTATGGGGGTGTAGTGCACTACTTCTGACCAGAGTCCCCACTATGACCAGAGTCCCTATGGGGTAGTGCACTACTTCTGACCAGAGTCCCTATGGGGTGTAGTGCACTACTTTGACCAGAGTCCCTATGGGGGTAGTGCACTACTTCTGACCAGAGTCCCTATGGGGTAGTAGTGACCAGAGTCCCTATGGGGGTGTAGTACTACTTCTGACCAGAGTCCCTATGGGGGTAGTGCACTACTTCTGACCAGAGTCCCTATGGGGTAGTGCACTACCTGACCAGAGTCCCTATGGGGTAGTGCATAACTTCTGACCAGAGTCCCCTGGAGAGACTGCACCGTTTAAACACAGGATGTGGCTTTTAAATGGCCCCCTATTTCCTGTATAGTGCACTACCCATAGTGACTCTGGTCAAAAGTAGTGCACTATGTATAGGGGGGGAATAGGGTGCCAAGTGCCATAAATGAGGAGATACTATGGCCTGCCTCCCAAATGGCTCCTTATGGGGCCCACTGTGAAGGGAATATAATGTCAGTGTAGTGCAGTATCATAGCAACTGGATGGATGCCAGCGTAGGGAATAGCAGTATCAAGCAACGGGATGGATGCCAGCGTAGCCCGCAGTATCATAGCAACGGGATGGATGCCAGCGTAGCTCACAGTATCATAGCAACGGGATGGATGCCAGCGTAGCCCACAGTATCATAGCAACGGGATGGATGCCAGCGTAGCCCACAGTATCATAGCAACGGGATGGATGCCAGCGTAGCCCACAGTATCATAGCAACGGGATGGATGCCAGTGTAGCCCACAGTATCATAGCAACGGGATGGATGCCAGCGTAGCCCACAGTATCATAGCAACGGGATGGATGCCAGTGTAGCCCACAGTATCATAGCAACAGGCAGCCATCTGTGAGCCAGACAAACCAATGTCTTAATGTGTGCGTGTGTCTCAAAAGGCTCACTATCCCCTATATTATAGTGAACTACTTTTGACCCGGGTCCGTAGGAAGCCCCATAGAGCTCTGGTCAACAGCAGTGCATTATATAGGGAATGGGTTACCATTGGGGACAGACCAAGTTCTGTATAATGTTGGATGGTTTCTCCTAATGTCTTAATTAAAGTGGTATGTTTAGGCAATAAGGCCCGAGGGGTGTGGTATATGGCCAATATACCACGGCTGAGGGCTGTTCTTAGGAACAACACAACATGGAGTAGCCTAGTGGTCAGAGCGTTGGGACAGAAACCGACAGGTTGCTAGATCGAATCCCGAGCTGTCGTTCTGAACAAGTCAGTTAACCCACTGTTCCTAGGCCGTCATTGTAAATAAGAATTTGTTCTTATTAACTGACTTGCCGAGTTAAATAAAGTTTAAATAAATAAAATATATATATAAAAAATACCACAAACCCCGAGAAGCCTTATTGCTATTATAAACTGGTTAACAACGTCATGTTGTCATACCCGTGGTATACGGTCTGATATACCACGGCTATCAGCCAATCAGCATTCAGGGCTCAAACCACCCAGTTTATAATGTCTGATATACCACGGCTATCAGCCAATCAGCATTCAGGGCTCGAACCACCCAGTTTATAATGTCAGATATACCACGGCTATCAGCCAATCAGCATTCAGGGCTCGAATCACCCAGTTTATAAATATATATATATAATGAGGGTAATTCATATTGAAGGGAAGAGGTTGTGTGTTTTTCTGTTATGGGGGTCAGTGGTAATAACTGTAATCACCCTGTTCCTGGAGAGACACCCTCCTGTAGGTTTAAACTCCAACCCTGTTCCTGGAGAGACACCCTCCTGTAGGTTTAAACTCCAACCCTGTTCCTGGAGAGACACCCTCCTGTAGGTTTAAACTCCAACCCTGTTCCTGGAGAGATACCCTCCTGTAGGTTTAAACTCCAACCCTGTTCCTGGAGAGACACCCTCCTGTAGGTTTAAACTCCAACCCTGTTCCTGGAGAGACGCCCTCCTGTAGGTTTAAACTCCAACCCTGTTCCTGGAGAGAAACCCTCCTGTAGGTTTAAACTCCAACCCTGTTCCTGGAGAGATTGCCTCCTGACTAAATGTTGTTTAAATTCCAATTTGTTGAATTGTTCCTGGATTCTTTCCCACCTGTCCTCCTGTAGGTTTAAACTCCAACCCATTTGTTCCTGGAGAGATACCTCCTGTAGGTTTAAACCATTGTTTAGCATGGTTAGGGATGTAGATCGCTTCATTGGTCCCTCTCATGTAACCAATGGCCTGAAGGATGTTTTATGTTTGTTTGTGACTAAATGTTGTTTTAAATTGTCAATTTGTTGAATTGTTCATGAATAGGTTAATTCTTTCCCACCTGTCCAGAGGTTGGTTGGTTTTATAATTGCGTAGATTGAATGATTAAATATCTTGTTAGAGTTTTTTTCTCTCATTTATTTTTTAATTTAGAGGAAATCCACCACTGTGGTAGAGTGTATCAGGTAGAGGTTTTAGAGGTTTCAGGTAGCCTAGTGGTTAGAGTGTAGAGGCGGCAGGTAGCCTAGTGGTTAGAGTGTAGAGGCGGCAGGTAGCCTAGTGGTTAGAGTGTAGAGGCGGCAGGTAGCCTAGTGGTTAGAGTGTAGAGGCTTCAGGTAGCCTAGTGGTTAGAGTGTTAGAGGCGGCAGGTAGCCTAGTGGTTAGAGTGTAGAGGCTTCAGGTAGCCTAGTGGTTAGAGTGTAGAGGCTTCAGGTAGCCTAGTGGTTAGAGTGTAGCTTCAGGTAGCCTAGTGGTTAGAGTGTAGAGGCCAGGTAGCCTAGTGGTTAGAGTGTAGAGTAGCCCAGTGGTTAGAGTGTAGAGGCGGCAGGTAGCCTAGTGGTTGGTTAGAGGTGCCTAGTGGTTAGAGTGTAGAGGCTTCAGGTAGCCTAGTGGTTAGAGTGTAGAGGCTGTTCCAGGTAGCCTAGTGGTTAGAGTGTAGAGGCGGCAGGTAGCCTAGTGGTTAGAGTGTAGAGGCGGCAGGTAGCCTAGTGGTTGGTTAGAGTGGTTAGAGGCGGCAGGTAGCCTAGTGGTTAGAGTGTAGAGGCGGCAGGTAGCCTAGTGGTTAGAGGTAGGTAGCCTAGTGGTTAGAGTGAAGGCTTGAGTAGCCTAGTGGTTGGTAGGGGCGGCAGGTAGCCTAGTGGTTAGAGTGTAGAGGCTTCAGGTAGCCTAGTGGTTAGAGTCCAGAGACTTCAGGTAGCCTAGTGGTTAGAGTGTAGAGGCGGCAGGTAGCCTAGTGGTTAGAGTGTAGAGGCGGGGGCCTAGTGGTTAGAGTGTTGCAGGTAGCCTAGTGGTTAGAGTGTAGGGCGGCAGGTAGCCTAGTGGTTAGAGTGTAGGGGCGGCAGGTAGCCTAGTGGTTAGGTGTAGAGGCTCAGGTAGCCTAGTGGTTAGAGTGTAGAGGCGGCAGGTAGCCAGTGGTTAGAGTGTAGGGGCCAGGTAGCCTAGTGGTTAGAGTGTAGAGGCGGCAGGTAGCCTAGTGGTTAGAGGTAGAGCCAGGTAGCCTAGGGTTAGAGTGTAGGGGCGGCAGGTAGCCTAGTGGTTAGAGTGTAGGGGCTTCAGGTAGCCTAGTGGTTAGAGTGTAGAGGCTTCAGGTAGCCTAGTGGTTAGAGTGTAGGGGGCAGGTAGCCTAGTGGTTAGAGGTAGAGGTGGCAGGTAGCCTAGTGGTTTGTGTTCAGGGCTAGTGGTTAGAGTGTAACTAGCTTCAGGTAGCCTAGTGGTTAGAGTGTAGAGCTTGCAGGTAGCCTAAGAGTGTAGAGGTGGCAGGTAGCCTAGTGGTTAGAGTGTAGGGGAGGCAGGTAGCCTAGTGGTTAGAGTGTAGGGGCGGCCAGGTAGCCTAGTGGTTAGAGTGTAGGGGCGTCAGGACAAGGTAGTAAAAATCAGGTAGCCTAGTGGTTAGAGTGTAGGGGCGGCAGGTAGCCTAGTGGTTAGAGTGTAGGGGCGGCAAGCCTAGTGGTTAGAAGGCAGCCTAGTGGTTAGAGTGTTAACTAGTGGTTTGTGTTGGGCCAGTAACTGAAAGGTTGCGAGATTGGATCCCGAGCTGACAAGGTAAAAATCTGTTGTTCTGCCCCTGAACAAGGCAGTTTACCCACTGTTCCCGGTAGGCCGTCATTGTAAATAAGAATGTGTTCTTAACTGACTTGCCTGGTTAAATATAAGGGATGCCATTCGGGACAAACTAAGTTGTATACTGGAGATGATGACTGAGGTTGAACAGTGGTGTAATGTCCCCTTTAATTAAACTGGTAG
>NW_027013586.1:0-15782 GCF_036934945.1 Oncorhynchus masou masou | reverse complement strand
TAAATACCTAGGTGTCTGGCTAGACTGTAAACTCTGTAAACTCTGGTAGTTAGCGAAACCTCAACCTTCTCGCCCATAGCCCTGCGTACCATCAGTTGTGTCACAAAAGCAAGCTGAAGTGGCAAAGTCGATATCCACGTCTATTAACACAGGGTCCTGCCAATTATTTTTATTTGTGGTCGTAAACATTATTTGGAGTTAATTCTATGAGGGGGGAGGGTGTGCAATTGTTTTCCAGAACCAGGAGAGGGTGATATGAAAAACGTTGGGGAGGGGGATCCCTAAGAGCGTCTGCTAAATGACAAAAATGTAAATGTACCCAACTCACCTGATTTCACACTATCATTTGACTAATAGATGTAAAAAAAATAGTAAGAAGAATAAGAAGAATTTCACCATATTAAAATGAAAGTTCAGTTCACGTAACAGGTTGACCTTAAAATGATGAATCACTAATAAATAATCATCTTCAGACATTGACTCTGTCAAATCAACAAAATACAATGACGGTGAAATCTTGGAGAAATGTTGTGATTAAGTCAGTTAAAGTCTTCCTAGAAGTCAGAGGGACACTTTAGAAAGTCTTCATTGGTATTAACACTCTGATTTATAAAATGTTCCATGCAGTCTATATTAAAGGGCACATCATATAACAGGCCCTTAATATAACAGGCTTTTAAAATTCTATATTAAAGGGCACTTCATATAACAGGCCCTTAATATAACAGGCTTTTAAAATGCTATATTAAAGGGCACTTCATATAACAGGCTTTTAAAATGCTATATTAAAGGGCACTTCATATAACAGGCTTTTAAAATTCTATATTAAAGGGCACTTCATATAACAGGCCCTTAATATAACAGGCTTTAAAATTCTATATTAAAGGGCACTTCATATAACAGGCCCTTAAATAGCAGGCTTTTAAAATTCTATATTTGTGCACAATTTCTATTTTCAATATCAAAGGGACATAAAAGGCACTCATTTTTTGGAACGCCCACTTCACATGGCCCATATACAACCCACACATGACTTTTCTCTCTTTATCTGCCTCACAATTCCAAACGTTCAGTGTTTTCTGCATGTCATCTGTAGGATCAGGGAAGAGCCACTCTGTCCAAGCAAGCGTTAGTTCCCGAGCCAACAGTCTCCCATGACGACCAGGGCTGCTCACATCCAGCTCTTATATTACAACTCTCAGTCTCCCGTTGCCCACAGAGATGACAGTGTGTATGCATCTGTTTGCGAATATGTGCCAGTTTGTATGAGCAGTTGAGAGAATAGACAAACAAACGCCCATCCACACCCATCCCCCAGGAGCTTAGCAGCCTTTCACACACACAGTATGAAGCATGTTGGGACTCACATAGCTGTGTATGAGTGTGATTACAGAGGCTATTTGGGCTACTGAGACAGAGGCAGGATTATCAGCTCTCAGGTGACAATCAACCCTGTCTAATCTTTCTATTTTCATCAATATTTACCACACACACAGACATAATACACACATCATTACACAAATTCTCCTATCTCCCTCCCAGTGGTTGAAAAGGGATGAAAGGGATGATGCCTGTTTGGATGATTCGAAACAGGTTAATTGTTCATTTCTAGAGAACCGGGCCACTTTGAACAGCCCCCACAATGCAATTCCCATCAACACAACTCTCGTGGTGTTGAACTCTAGATCAGCTTCACAACGCATTATATGAATATGACACCTTATCCAATCATATCTGGAGATTCAACACATTCAAGCCGTGTTAGTCACAGTCACTAAACAGACAGTGTTGTCATCTGAAGATGATTATAACACCATAGTACCCTCCAAACTCGTCATCAAGCTTGAGACCCTGGGTCTCGACCGCGCCCTGTGCAACTGGGTACTGGACTTCCTGACGGGGCGCCCCCAAGTGTTGAGGGTAGGTAACAACATCCCCACCCCGCTGATCCTCAACACTGGGGCCCCACCAGGGTGCATTCTGAGCCCTCTCCTGTACTCTCTATTCACCCACGTGGCCATGCACGCCTCCAACTCAATCATCAAGTTTGCTGACGACACTACAGTGGTAGGCTTGATTACCAACAACGACGAGACGGCCTACAGGGAGGAGGTGAGGTCCCTCGGAGTGTGGTGTCAGGAAAATAACCTCACACTCAACGTCAACAAAACAAAGGAGATGATTGTGGACTTCAGGAAACAGCAGAGGAGCACCCTCCTATCCACATCGACGGGACAGCAGTGGAGAGGGTAGTAAGTTAAGTTCCTCGGTGTACACATCACAGACAAACTGAATTGGTCCACCCACACAGACAGCGTTGTGAAGAAGGCACAGCCGTAAAGATCATCAAGGACAACAAACACCCGAGCCACTGCCTGTTCACCCCGCTATAATCCAGAAGGCGAGGTCAGTACAGGTGCATCAAAGCAGGGACCGAGAGACTGAAAAACAGCTTCTATCTCAAGGCCATCAGACTGTTAAACAGCCACCACTAACATTGAGTGGCTGCTGCCAACATACTGACTCAACTCCAGCCACTTTAATAATGGAAATTGATGGGAATTGATGTAAAAATGTATCACTAGCCAGTTTAAACAATGCCACTTAATATAATGTTTACATACCCTACATTACTCATCTCATATGTATATGTATATACTGTATTCTATATCATCTACTGCATCTTGCCATCTTTATGTAATACATGTATCACTAGCCACTTCAAACTATGCCACTTTATGTTTATGATGATAACCCTACATTTCTCATATCATATGTATATACTGTACTCAATACCATCTACTGCATCTTGCCTATGCTGTTCTGTACCATCACTCATTCATATATCTTTATGTATATATTCTTTATCCCTTTACACTTGTGTGTATAAGGTAGTAGTTGTGGAATTGTTAGGTTAGATTACTCGTTGGTTATTACTGCATAGTCTGAACTAGAAGCACAAGTATGTGACAAATAAAATTTGATTTGATTCGATTATACTGTTGAAGCCTTTCACCACTTGATGACAGTTATTTTGTAGTTTGCAGACATGGATTAAAGGGACACCTATGTGAGAATGCTGTTCATTGACTACAGCTCAGAGTTCAACACCATAGTGTCCACGAAGCTCATCACTAAGCTAAGGACCCTGGGACTAAACACCTCCCTCTGCAACTGGATCCTGGACTTCCTGACGGGCCGCCGCCAGGTGTAAGGCAACACGTCTGCCACCCTGATCCTCACCACTGGGGCCCCTCAGGGGTGCGTGCTTAGTCCCCTCCTGTACTACCTGTTCACCCACAACTGCTTGGTCAAACACGACTCCAACCCCATCATTCAGTTTGCTGACGACACAACAATTGGTAGGCCAATAGGGAAGAGGTCAGATACCTGGCAGTGTGGTGCCACGACAACATCCTCTCCCTCAATGTGAGCAAGACAAAGGATCTGATCGTGGACTACAGGAAAAGGCGTGCTGAACAGGCCCCCATTGACGGGGCTGTAGTGGAGCGGGTCAAGATCTTCAAGTTCCTTGATAGTTCGTTGGTGATGTGGACACCATGGTCCAAACATACCAAGACAGTTGTGAAGAGGGCACAACAACACCTTTTCCCCCTCAGGAGACTGAAAATATTTGGCATGGTTCCCCAGATCTTCAAAAAGTTCTGCAGCTGCACCATTGAGAGCATCCTGACCGGTTGCATCACCGCCTGGTACGGCAAATGCTCGGCATCTGACCGTAAGGCGCTACAAAGAGTAATGCGTACGGCCCAGAACATCACTGGGGCTTCCTGTCATCCAGGAACTATATACACTCCGGTACCACTACCGCATGGCAAGCGGTACCGGAGTGTCAAGTCTAGGACCAAAAGGCTCCTTAACAGCTTCTACCTCCAAGCCATAAGACTGCTGAACAACTAAACTAATCAAATGGCGACCCGGACTATTTACATTGACCCCCCCCTTTGTTTTTACACTGCTGCTACTCGCTGTTTATTATCTATGCATTGTCACTTTACCCCCTAACTACATGTACAAACGACCTCGACTAACCTGTACCGCCGCACATCGACTCACTACCAGTACCCCGTGTACAGTTGAGGTCGGGAGTTTACATACACTTACAGTAGGTTGGAGTCATTAAAACTCGTTTTCAACCACTCCACAAATTTATTGTTAACAAACTATAGTTTTGGCAACTCGGTTTGGACATCTACTTTGTACATGACACAAGTCATTTTTTTTCCAACAATTGTTTACAAACAGATTATTTCACTTATAATTCACTGTATCACAATTCCAGTGGGTCAGAAGTTAACATACACTAAGTTGACTGTGCCTTTAAAAACAGCGTGGAAAATTCCAGAAAATTATTTCATGGGTTTAGAAGCTTCTGATTGGCTAATTGACATCATCTGAGTCAATTGGAGGTGTACCTGTGGATGTATTTCAAGGCCTACCTTCAAACTCAGTGTCTCTTTGCTTGACATCATGGGAAAATCAAAAGAAATCAGCCAAGACCTCAGAAAACAAATTGGAGACCTCCACAAGTCTGGTTCATCCTTGGGAGCAATTTCCAAATGCCTGAAGGTACCACGTTCATCTGAGCAAACAATAGTACGCAAGTATAAACACCATGGGACTACGCAACCATCATACCGCTCAGGAAGGAGACGCGTTCTGTCTCCTAGAGATGAACGTACTTTGACGAAAAGTGCAAATCAATCCCAGAACAACAGCAAAGAATCTTGTGAAGATGCTGGAGGAAACAGGTACAAAAGTATCTATATCCACAGTAAAACAAGTCCTATATCGACATAACCTAAAACCGCTCAGCAAGGAAGAAGTCACTGCTCCAAAACCGCCATTAAAAAAGCCAGACTACGGTTTGCAACTGCACATGTGGACAAAGATCGTACTTTTTGGAGTAATGTCCTCTGGTCTGATGAAACAAAAATATAACTCTTTGGCCATAATGACCATCGTTATGTTTGGAGGAAAAAGGAGGAGGCTTGCAAGCTGAAGAACACCAATCCAACCGTGAAGCACGGGGGTGGCAGCATCATGTTGTGGGGTGCTTTGCTGCAGGAGGGACTGGTGCACTTCACAAAATAGATGGCGTCATGAGGGAGGAAAATTATGTGGATATATTGAAGCAACATCTCAAGACATCAGTCAGGAAGTTAAAGCTTGGTCACAAATGGGTCTTCCAAATGGACAATGACCCCAAGCATACTTCCAAAGTTGTGGCAAAATGGCTACAGGACAAAAAAAGTAAAGGATTTGGAGTGGCCATCACAAAGCCCTGACCTCAATCCTATAGAACATTTGTGGGCAGAACTGAAAAAGCATGTGCGATTAAGGAGGCCTAGAAACCAGACTCAGTTACACCAGCTCTGTCAGGAGGAATGGGCCAACATTCAACTCAACTTATTGTGGGAAGCTTGTGGAAGGCTACCTGAAACATTTGACCCAAGTTAAACAATTCAAAGGCAATGCTACCAAACACTAATTGAGTGTATGTACACTTCTGACCCACTGGGAATGTGATGAAAGAAATAAAAGCTGAAAGAAATCATTCTCTCTACTATTATTCTGACATTTCACATTCTTAAAATAAAAAGTGGTGATCCTAACTGACCTAAGATAGGGAATTTTTTACTCGGATTGAATGTCAGGAATTGTGAAAAACTGAGTTTAAATGTACATGGCTAAGTTGTATGTAAACTTCCGACTTCAACTGTATATAGCCCCGTTATTGTTATTTGAGTACTTTAATTTATTTAGTAAATATTTTCTAAGCTATATTTTCTTAAGACCGCATTGTTGGTTAAGGGCTTGTAAGTAAAAGCCTTTCACATATTGTATGTGATGATCACACTTCTCCAGCATGCCGGTGGCCATCAAAGAGCATTTTCCCACCGAACTGCAGTCAGGTCAAGACCTGGTGAGAACGACAAGCACGCAGATATGCTTCCCTGAGACTATTTTTGATAGTTTGTGTCGGAATTCCCTCTACATGTTGTGCAAACCCACAGTCTCACCAACTGTCCAGGTGGCTGGTCCCAGTTGATCCCACGGGTGAAGAAGCCGGATGTAGAGGGCACGTCAACAGATTCTTTTTGACCTTTTATCAGGGAATCGAACCAGCGACCTTTCGTTTCCTGGAACCAGGCTCTGAGGCTTGGCCAGGCCTCTTCTGGCTGTGCCAGTGGAGACTATAAGACTACATGGTAGGGGTGTGCTATACATTTTAAATAGTGCCTGACATGGCCATACACTTGGCCATACACGTACGTGTAAATTTACAGTTGATAGTCGGATTCGATGATACTCTTGATAGGGAAAAAAACAGAACTGTTTTAATATACCTGTACCTAAATAGATGTTGTCAAATAACTTCCTGCACATTGTCACTGCAAAAAAAACAGCAGATTAGGAGCAGCGCGAGGATGGATGTTTGTGTGTCTGTCCTCAACTGCAGGGGGCAGCCAAGTGTGCTGTCACTCAGTCAAATCAAAAATCAAATTAAATCAAATTGTATTTGTCACATGCACCGAATGCAATAGGTGTATTTCATTGTAGGTTTTGGAGGAAAGAGGGCTGCCGAGGTATGGGAAGTGTTCCACATTTTCAAGGGTGTTATTGTCATCCAGGACAAAACTGGAGGTCAGCTTCGGAGTGTGCTGCAGAGGCATCCAGGACACACTGGAGGTCAGCTTCGGAGTGTGCTGCAGAGGCATCCAGGACAAAACTGGAGGTCTGCTGCAAAGGCATCCAGGACACACTGGAGGTCTGCTGCAAAGGCATCCAGGACACACTGGAGGTCTGCTGCAAAGGCATCCAGGACACACTGGAGGTCAGCTTCGGAGTGTGCTGCAGAGGCATCCAGGGCACACTGGAGGTCTGGTGCAGAGGCATCCAGGACACACTGGAGGTCTGGTGCAGAGGCATCCAGGACACACTGGAGGTCTGGTGCAGAGGCATCCAGGACACACTGGAGGTCTGGTGCAGAGGCATCCAGGACACACTGGAGGTCTGGTGCAGAGGCATCCAGGACACACTGGAGGTCTGGTGCAGAGGCATCCAGGACACACTGGAGGTCTGCTGCAAAGGCATCCAGGACACACTGGAGGTCAGCTTCGGAGTGTGCTGCAGAAGCATCCAGGACACACTGGAGGTCAGCTTCGGAGTGTGCTGCAGAGGCATCCAGGGCACACTGGAGGTCTGGTGCAGAGGCATCCAGGACACACTGGAGGTCTGGTGCAGAGGCATCCAGGACACACTGGAGGTCTGCTGCAAAGGCATCCAGGACACACTGGAGGTCAGCTTCGGAGTGTGCTGCAGAAGCATCCAGGACACACTGGAGGTCTGCTGCAAAGGCATCCAGGACACACTGGAGGTCTGCTGCAAAGGCATCCAGGACACACTGGAGGTCTGCTGCAAAGGCATCCAGGACACACTGGAGGTCTGCTGCAAAGGCATCCAGGACACACTGGAGGTCTGCTGCAAAGGCATCCAGGACACACTGGAGGTCTGCTGCAAAGGCATCCAGGACACACTGGAGGTCTGCTGCAAAGGCATCCAGGACACACTGGAGGTCTGGTGCAAAGGCATCCAGGACACACTGGAGGTCTGGTGCAAAGGCATCCAGGACACACTGGAGGGCAGCTTCGGAGTGTGCTGCAGAAGCATCCAGGACACACTGGAGGTCTGCTTCGGAGTGTGCTGCAGAGGCATTGTTGTCAGGACACCGAAGCACCATGATGGTGATGACGTTGTTTTTTGACCTTGAACCTGTTGAGGTTGTACAGCCTGCCATTTGTTCGGTACATTACTTTATTTCCCTGTGACAGGTCTTGGCCAATGTGGTGGAAGATGGCAGCAATGAAGACAGCAAACAAAAAAATTATCTGAAAATGTGGACTTTACTTGGCTCCATGTGAGTGGGATCAAAGAGGGAGTTTCACTTTAGGCAGTATTTCATTTGCTCTCACTCTGTCTGTCGGTCTGTCACTATCATACTAGCTTAGTCTGTCTGATTTTCTGCCTCTCTCTCTCTCTCTATTATAGCTCAGTGATTTTGGGGGCGTGTTTGAAGGGATGCTGCCCAGGTATAAACAGGATGCCGTAGGACAGTCACAAAGACAGAGAGAGACAGAGACAACCACCTCATACAGGTCTGTATCACATACAACACCCTCCTGTTTATTCTGGTCAATTCCATGGAACTATTCATCTCTCTGGAGCATGAGTTTGCAAGCCCCCGTGAACATCAATATGCGTCTATTCATGTGTTTGCATCAGTGTCTTCTGCTGTTTTTTTACTGTAGCACCAGTGTTACACTAGCGTATACACACTCTTATGTTGTGTTTCCATAGCAAGGGCTGACAGTGAGGACATGTGAAGAGCAGAATCAACAACTTCTGCATAATCAGAACAGTTGCTTTGTGAGAAGGTCTTGAAGTTTACGGTTAACAAGTGTTATGTAAATGCCAGCTGAAAGGTACCAGTGGCCTGGCTTTATCCCCAAGTGAGAGCTGGTCTGCCGGAACCATGGCCCAGTGAGACACTGGTGCCGGCCCGCGTAGATGGAAACAGAAAAGTCCTAGTCTTTGGGGTAAAACACTGGGGTAAATCCTGTATGGAAATGCAGAATTTGAGTCTGTAAAAACCTTGGTACTAATGCTGCTCCATTTCTAATACTAACACCATCTTAGCTAACAATGTTTGATGTGATGTCTGCTGATTGTGTGTGGAGAAGAGAAACTAAGTGCGTGGAACTGAGGACGTTCGGTGGTGTGGGTCCTAAGCTATGGCAGGTATTTCCCTCCAGAGTCCGAGTGGTCTGCTGATGGTTGGTTATAAATAAGTATTTCTCTGGGCCCGAACCCAGACAACCAGACCCAGGGGAGATAAGGGAAAAGAGCCCAGTTCATCATAGCCCAGTCCAAGCTTCCTTGGCTGGATTTACACACATGTAACATGTAACATGTAGCCTAACCAATACAGTATTTACACACACATGTAACATGTAGCCTAACCAATACAGTTTTACACACACATGTAACATGTAGCCTAACCAATACAGTATTTACACACACATGTAACATGTAGCCTAACCAATACAGTATTTACACACACATGTAACATGTAGCCTAACCAATACAGTATTTACACACACATGTAACATGTAGCCTAACCAATACAGTATTTACACACACATGTACGGATGGATGCACACACAAGGTCAACTAAAGTTTTGTCTAATGTCGACAGTGTTCTGTGGCGATGGAGATCCCCTCTACAGTCAAACAGCCAGACCAAGAGGATCCCAAGAAGGAGAGGACAGACGGAGAGCCGGGTGAGAACAAGGAAGAAGAAGAGAGACCACAGGTGATGGAAAATGGAACACAAGATGAACGCAAGCAGTGGTTTCCTAACCCTATCAGTAAGGAATGGTGAATGTGTTCTATTGGTCACGGTCAATTATATCAGCAGTCCAGTGTGGTTGTGTTGTGGTTCTGATGCTGTTGTGTGTAACAGTCAGTCTTAGTTATGTTGTGACCGTGTGTAGTACTGGTTATTAACAGTTGGCCGTCCAGTGTGGTGTGTAGTGTACCTGGTTATGTTGTGGTCCTGTCCTCTACAGTGGTGTCTGACTGTAAGCAGATGGCCAGGGAGTCCAGTGTTTCCTACAGCCTGGGGAAGGAGTTTTTCCTTATCGCTGGTCATGAAATCTGCATTAGAGAGTCTCTGGACTCCTATGGCGCCCTTGTCTGGCCAGGGGTGAGTTCAAAAGACACTCAGTAACATGATGATTGAACTTAAAGGCAATGCAGCAGGGGGTGCTAAGAAGTATGTCTGTAATAAAAGCCTTTTGTGGGGGAAAACTAAATTCTGATTGGCTGGGCCTGGCTCCCCGTGGGTCAGCCTAGCTGCCAAGTGGGTGGGGTGGGCCTATGCCCTCCCAGACCCACCCATGGCTGTGCCCCTGCCCAGTCATGTCAAATCCATAGCTTAGGGCCTAAACTTTTTATAGTCCCATTACCCTTCAAACATTCAACCTCTAGCTGAGTACCACCTCTAGCACCAGGGTCAACGCACTCTCAAATGTTGAAACTGAGCACAGCTCTATCCAGAAATCTGACAGTGGCTTCTGATTAAATTCAATTTTCACAGAACCGCTTGTTGCAATTTCGATGAGGCTCTCTTGTTCAGATATCGGTAAGTGGACTGGAGGCAGGGCATGAACGGGGTAACGAATCCAGTTGTTTGTGTCGTCCGTTTCTGGAAAGTACCTGCGTAATTGCGCACCCAGCTCACTGAGGTGCTTCACTATATCACATTTGACATTGTCCGTAAGCTTGAGTTCACTTGCACACAAACAATCATACAATGATGGAAAGACCTGTGAATTGTCCTTGTTAATACAGAAAGAGAAGAGCTCCAACTTCTTAATCATAGCCTCAATTTTGTCCCGCACATTGAATATAGTTGCGGAGAGTCCCTGTAATCCTAGATTCAGATCATTCAGGTGAGAAGAAACATCACCCAGACAGGCCAGTGTGAGAAACTTGTCATCATTCAAGCGGTCAGACAAGTGAAAATGATGGTCAGTAAAGAAAACTTTAAGCTCCTCAGTTAAAAAAAAAAAGTGTCAATACTTTGCCCCTTGATGACCAGCTCACTTCTGTATGTTGTAAAAGCGTTACATGGTCGCTGCCCATATCATTGCATAATGCAGAAAATACATAAGAGTTCAGGGACCTTGCTTTAACAACATCAACCATTTTCACTGTAGTGTCCAAAACACATTTCAAGCTGTCAGGCATTCCCTTGGCAGCAAGAGCCTCTCGGTGGATGCTGCAGTGGAGCCAAGAGCCTCTCGGTGGATGCTGCAGTGGACCCAAGTGGCGTTGGGAGCAACTGCTTGCACACGTGTTACCACTCCACTATGTCTCCCTGTCATGGCTTTTGCGCCATCAGTACAGATACCAACACATTATGACCACCAAAGTCCATTTGATGTCACAAAGATGTCCAGTAGTTTCAAATATTCTCTCATGTTGTCCTGGTTTCCAATGGTTTGTAGAGGGGGATGATGTCTTCCTTAATTGACCACCATAAACGTAACAGACATACCAGGAGCTGTGCCAGGCCCACCACGTCTGTTGACTCATCCAGCTGTAACAGACATGTACCAGGAGCTGTGCCAGGCCCACCACGTCTGTTGACTCATCCAGCTGTAACAGACTTGTACCAGGAGCTGTGCCAGGCCCCCCACGTCTGTTGACTCATCCAGCTGTAACAGACATGTACCAGGAGCTGTGCCAGGCCCACCACGTCTGTTGACTCATCCAGCTGTAACAGACATGTACCAGGAGCTGTGCCAGGCCCCCCACGTCTGTTGACTCATCCAGCTGTAACACATAGAATTCACTGCCTTGTATGCAAAGCAGTAATTGTTTTAAAACATTTCCTGCCATGTCACTGATACATCGTGAAAGTGTTGTTTGATTAAGACATTGTCTGTATAGTTTATTTGGCCTTTTCCTCCAGCACTGTCCCAGCAATATCCGGGGCAGCAGGAAGAATTAAGTCCTCCAAATAGTATGGGACTTGCCTGTCCTAGCCACTCGGTAGCTCACCATATAAGACGCTTCTAGCCCCTTCTTATTACATTTACATTTAAGTCATTTAGCAGACGCTCTTATCCAGAGCGACTTACAAATTGGTGAATTCACCTTCTGACATCCAGTGGAACAGCCACTTTACAATAGTGCATCTAAATCATTAAGGGGGGGGGGGAAGGATTACTTATCTTATCCTAGGTATTCCTTGAAGAGGTGGGGTTTCAGGTGTCTCCGGAAGGTGGTGATTGACTCCGCTGTCCTGGCGTCGTGAGGGAGTTTGTTCCACCATTGGGGGGGGGCCAGAGCAGCGAACAGTTTTGACTGGGCTGAGCGGGAACTGTACTTCCTCAATGGTAGGGAGGCGAGCAGGCCAGAGGTGGATGAACGCAGTGCCCTTGCTTGGGTGTAGGGCCTGATCAGAGCCTGGAGGTACTGCGGTGCCGTTCCCCTCACAGCTCCGTAGGCAAGCACCATGGTCTTGTAGCGGATGCGAGCTTCAACTGGAAGCCAGTGGAGAGAGCGGAGGAGCGGGGTGACGTGAGAGAACTTGGGAAGGTTGAACACCAGACGGGCTGCGGCGTTCTGGATGAGTTGTAGGGTTTAATGGCACAGGCAGGGAGCCCAGCCAACAGCGAGTTGCAGTAATCCAGACGGGAGATGACAAGTGCCTGGATTAGGACCTGCGCCGCTTCCTGTGTGAGGCAGGGTCGTACTCTGCGGATGTTGTAGAGCATGAACCTACAGGAACGGGCCACCGCCATGATGTTGGTTGAGAACGACAGGGTGTTGTCCAGGATCACGCCAAGGTTCTTAGCGCTCTGGGAGGACGACACAACGGAGTTGTCAACCGTGATGGCGAGGTCATGGAACGGGCAGTCCTTCCCCGGGAGGAAGAGCAGCTCCGTCTTGCCGAGGTTCAGCTTGAGGTGGTGATCCGTCATCCACACTGATATGTCTGCCAGACATGCAGAGATGCGATCGCCACCTGGTCATCAGAAGGGGAAAGGAGAAGATTAATTGTGTGTCGTCTGCATAGCAATGATAGGAGAGACCATGTGAGGTTATGACAGAGCCAAGTGACTTGGTGTATAGCGAGAATAGGAGAGGGCCTAGAACAGAGCCCTGGGGGACACCAGTGGTGAGAGCGCGTGGCGAGGAGACAGATTCTCGCCACGCCACCTGGTAGGAGCGACCTGTCAGGTAGGACGCAATCCAAGCGTGGGCCGCGCGGAGATGCCCAACTCGGAGAGGGTGGAGAGGAGGATCTGATGGTTCACAGTATCGAAGGCAGCCGATAGGTCTAGAAGGATGAGAGCAGAGGAGAGAGAGTTAGCTTTAGCAGTGCGGAGCGCCTCCGTGATACAGAGAAGAGCAGTCTCAGTTGAATGACTAGTCTTGAAACCTGACTGATTTGGATCAAGAAGGTCATTCTGAGAGAGATAGTGGGAGAGCTGGCCAAGGACGGCACGTTCAAGAGTTTTGGAGAGAAAAGAAAGAAGGGATACTGGTCTGTAGTTGTTGACATCGGAGGGATCGAGTGTAGGTTTTTTCAGAAGGGGTGCAACTCTCGCTCTCTTGAAGACGGAAGGGACGTAGCCAGCGGTCAGGGATGAGTTGATGAGCGAGGTGAGGTAAGGAGAAGGTCCCCGGAGATGGTCTGGAGAAGAGAGGAGGGGATAGGGTCAAGCGGGCAGGTTGTTGGGCGGCCGGCCGTCACAAGAAGCGAGATTTCATCTGGAGAGAGAGGGAGAAAGAGGTCAGAGCACAGGGTAGGGCAGTGTGAGCAGAACCAGCGGTGTCGTTTGACTTAGCAAACGAGGATCGGATGTCGTCGACCTTCTTTTCAAAATGGTTGACGAAGTCATCTGCAGAGAGGGAGGAGGGGGGAGGGGGAGGAGGATTCAGGAGGGAGGAGAAGGTGGCAAAGAGCTTCCTAGGGTTAGAGGCAGATGCTTGGAATTTAGAGTGGTAGAAAGTGGCTTTAGCAGCAGAGACAGAGGAGGAAAAATGTAGAGAGGAGGGAGTGAAAGGATGCCAGGTCCGCAGGGAGGCGAGTTTTCCTCCATTTCCGCTCGGCTGCCCGGAGCTCTGTTCTGTGAGCTCGCAATGAGTCATCGAGCCACGGAGCGGGAGGGAGGACCGAGGCCGGCCTGGAGGATAGGGGACATAGAGAGTCAAAGGATGCAGAAAGGGAAGAGAGGAGGGTTGAGGAGGCAGACTCAGGAGAAAGGTTGGAGAAGGTATGAGCAGAGGGAAGAGATGATAGGATGGAAGAGGAGAGAGTAGCGGGGGAGAGAGCGAAGGTTGGGACGGCGCGATACCATCCGAGTAGGGGCAGTGTGGGAAGTGTTGGATGAGGCGAGAGGGAAAAGGATACAAGGTAGTGGTCGGAGACTTGGAGGGGAGTTGCAATGAGGTTAGTGGAAGAACAGCATCTAGTAAAGATGAGGTCGGCGTATTGCCTGCCTTGTGAGTAGGGGGGAAGGTGAGAGGGTGAGGTCAAAGAGGAGAGGAGTGGAAAGAAGGAGGCAGAGAGGAATGAGTCAAAGGTAGACGTGGGGAGGTTAAAGTCGCCCAGGACTGTGAGAGGTGAGCCGTCCTCAGGAAAGGAGCTTATCAAGGCATCAAGCTCATTGATGAACTCTCCGAGGGAACCTGGAGGGCGATAAATGATAAGGATGTTAAGCTTGAAAGGGCTGGTAACTGTGACAGCATGGAATTCAAAGGAGGCGATAGATAGATGGGTAAGGGGAGAGAGAGAGAATGACCACTTGGGAGAGATGAGGATCCCGGTGCCACCACCCCGCTGACCAGAAGCTCTCGGGGTGTGCGAGAACACGTGGGCGGACGAAGAGAGAGCAGTAGGAGTAGCAGTGTTATCTGTGGTGATCCATGTTTCCGTCAGTGCCAGGAAGTCGAGGGACTGGAGGGAGGCATAGGCTGAGATGAACTCTGCCTTGTTGGCCGCAGATCGGCAGTTCCAGAGGCTACCGGAGACCAGGAACTCCACGTGGGTCGTGCGCGCTGGGACCACCAGATTAGGGTGGCCGCGGCCACGCGGTGTGGAGCGTTTGTATGGTCTGTGCAGAGAGGAGAGAACAGGGATAGATAGACACATAGTTGACAGGGTACAGAAGAGGCTACGCTAATGCAAAGGAGATTGGAATGACAAGTGGACTACACGTCTCGAATGTTCAGAAAGTTAAGCTTACGTAGCAAGAATCTTATAGACTAAAATGATTGAAATGGTACAGTACTGCTGGAGTAGGCTAGCTGGTAGTGGCTGCGATGTAGCTAACCTAGAAAATCGCTCTAGGCTAAACAATTGACTTAGATACAAAGGCAGCTATGTAGCTAGCTAGCTACGATCAAACAAAACAAACCGTTGTACTGTAATAGTTACTACAGTGCTGCTATTCGGGGGCTAGCTGGCTAGCTACGTTGAAAGACCGACAATAGCTGGCCAGCTAACCTAGAAAATCGCTCTAGACTACACAATTGTCTTAGATACAAAGACGGCTATGTAGCTGGCTAGCTACGATCAAACAAATCAAACCGTTGTACTGTAATGAAGTGAAATGAAAGATGTGATACTACCTGTGGAGCGACGCGGAATGTTGACCGGGTAGTTGGAGTTCAATTCGGTAGAGGTTGGCTAGCTGTTGGCTAGCTAGCTAGCAGCATTTCCTACGTTAAGGACGACAAATAGCTGGCTAGCTAACCTCGGTAAATTAAAAGATAATCACTCTAAGTCTACACACTCTAAACTGCACAATTATCTTGGATACAAAGACAGCGAAGACAACTATGTAGCTAGCTGACACTACGCTAATCGAGTCGTTCAGTTGAGTGTAATAGTTTCTACAGTGCTAGTGGACAGTGGATGTTAGCTAGCTGCTTAGCTAGCTGCTGGGCAGATACGTTAGGACGACGAAATACGATAATATGCAATTGTCGTTGATACAAAGACGGCTGTGTAGCTAGCTAAGAAGAAATTGCTAAGATAAGACAAATCAAACCGTTGTACTATAACGAAATGTAATGAAATGTAATGAAAAGTTATACTACCTGCGGACCGAAGTGTAGATGCGACCGCTCGCTCCAACCGGAACCGGAAACCCCCAACAGATACCATTATTAATGGT
>NW_027013585.1:0-15783 GCF_036934945.1 Oncorhynchus masou masou | reverse complement strand
CATATACCACTGCAAATGCCACTGTATTATACCACTGCATTATACCACTGTATTATACCACTGTATTATACCACTGCATATACCACTGTATTATACCACTGTATTATACCACTGCATATACGACTGTATTATACCACTGTATTATACCACTGCATATACCACTGTATTATACCACTGTATTATACCACTGCATATACCACTGTATTATACCACTGCATTATACCACTGTATTATACCACTGCATATACGACTGTATTATACCACTGCATTATACCACTGTATTATACCACTGCATATACCACTGTATTATACCACTGCATATACCACTGTATTATACCACTGTATTATACCACTGCATATACGACTGTATTATACGAATGTATTATACCACTGCATATACCACTATATTATACCACTGTATTATACCACTGTATTATACCACTGTTTTATACCACTGCATTATACCACTGTATTATACCACTGCATTATACCACTGCTGTCACGAATATTGTTCGGGTGGCGCTCAGGGGTCGTCGTCGCCGGTCTACTAGCTATCCCCGATCCGTTGTTCTGTGTTCCTTTGGTTTTGTCTGATGAGAGAGTGTGGGTCCTCATCACATTCCTTACGGGTAGAGCCCTGGAGTGGGCTAATGCGGTCTGGAACGGGCCCGACTCAGCGAAGGACAATTACCCAGAGTTCACCCGCCGTTTCAGGGCCGTGTTCGATCACCCTCCAGAAGGTCGAGCGGCGGGTGAAGAGTGTTCCATCTCAGACAGGGGACGAGGAGCGCACAGGACTTCGCGCTTGAGTTCCGGACCTTGGCCGCTGGAGCAGGGTGGAACGACAGGGCCCTGATAGACCATTACAGATGTAGCCTGAGAGAGGACGTCCGCAGGGAGCTGGCCTGTCGGGACACTACACTTAGCCTGGATGGACCGATAGACCTGTCGATCCGGTTTGACCATCTGCTGGCTGCTCGCAGACATTCTGAAAGGGTCCTGTCAGTTCTACCACCTGACCCTCACTGCTCTTATCCCGATGGAGCTAGGAGGGACTGTGTCTAGGGAGATCGGAGGAGGAAGCTCCTCCTGTACCAGTTGTGGCCGGAGAGGGCACACGTCTGGTCGTTGCTGGAGGAATTCATCTGGGAATCGAGAAGGCAGCCAGAACACTCCTCGGTCACCCCAGGTGAGTAAGCACCACACTCTCCCAGAGTTTCCTGTTGGTCACGTGTTCTTATTAATTTGTTTCCTTAATTATTCTCCTTCTCTCCAGCATAAGGCACTGGTAGATTCAGGCGCAGCTGGAAACTTTATAGATCGCGGACTCGCTCAGAGGTTGATGATTCCGTTAGTAAAAGTAGACCCCCCTTTTCCCGTGCACTCTTTAGATGAGTCGACCATTAGGGTCAGGGCTGGTGAGGAAAGCCACAATTTCGTTGGAGATGAATACGCAGGGGAATCACAAGGAGCGAATTAGTTTGTTCCTTATCGATTCACCTGCATTTCCAGTGGTGCTGGGGATTCCCTGGCTAGCTATTCATAATCCTACGATTTCGTGGAAACAGGGAACTCTCCAGGGGTGGTCTGATGAGTGTTCAGGCAGGTGTGTAGGGGTTTCCATCGGTGCGACAACGGTGGAGAGTCCAGACCAGGTTTCCACCGTGCGCATTCCAGCTGAGTATGACGATTTGGCTATCGCTTTCAGTAAAAAGAAGGTGACCCAATTACCACCCCATAGGCAGGGGGATTGCGTGATAAACCTCCAGGGTAACGCTGCACTCCCCAGGAGTCATGTGTATCCTTTGTCCCAGGAGGAGACGGTGGCTATGGAAACTTATATCACCGAGGCTCTGGGACAGGGGTACATTCGGCCCTCCATGTCACCTGTCTCTTCGAGTTTCTTTTTGTGAAGAAACAATATGGTGGTTTGCGTCCGTGTATTGATTATAGGAGGTCGAAATTCCATCACGGTGAGTTTTAGTTACCCACTACCTCTCATTGCTATAATACCACTGTATTATACCACTATATTATACCACTACATTATACCACTGTATTATACAACTATATTATACCACTGTATTATACCACTACATTATACCACTGTATTATACCACTGTATTATACCACTATATTATACCACTATATTAGACCACTACAATATACCACTGCATTATACCACTGTATAATACCACTGTATTATACCACTGCTGTTACGCACCTTGTTTGTAGAATGACCGGACCAAGGTGCAGCATGGTAGGCGTACATTTTCTTTATTAATGTTCCACCCAAAAAAACAACACAACGAATTTGTAAGTCGCTCTGGATAAGAGCGTCTGCTAAATGACTTAAATGTAAATGTAAAATGTAAAGCTTCGTAGTGCTAAACATGCAACAAACAAAGACAAGATCCCACAACTGAAGGTGGGGAAAGGGCTGCCTAAGTATGATCCCCAATCAGAGACAACGATAGACAGCTGCCTCTGATTGGGAACCATACCTGGGCAACAAAGAAATATACAAACTAGAATACCCACCCAAATCACACCATGACCTATCCAAATAGAGAAATAAAAGGCTCTCTATGGTCAGAGTGTGACAACTGCATTATACCACTGTATTATACCACTGTATTGTACCACTGCATTGGTACCACTGCAATACTGCACTGTATTATTTTCATATCTGATACAGCAAATGAATTACACTGTTCACATTACCTAAAAAGTTGATAAAGTGCTGAGCAGCTTTCCCTCAATGTTGCCACAGCACTGTCCAGAATGAATGGTGGGCGGGTGGTGGCATGGTCCCTCAATACAGCGTCCAGCTTTGAATCAAATATCCATTGGGTTCTCCCGTTTCTATTCCTGCTATTACAGCCCTTGGCCATTCTGTACGATGTTTTCAAATATTTGATTTTGCGCCGGCATTGGAAGTGGGAGCAGGGAACCTTTTTTCTCTCATTCGGGAGGTAACTCTTCATAAATATCTTTATTTCTTCATGCGTGATCTAATTTTGATTATAAACTGGGTCGTTCGAGCTCTGAATGCTGATTGGCTGACAGCTGTGGTATATCAGACCGTATACCACGGGTATGACAAAACATGTATTTTTACTGCTGCAATTACGTTGGTAACCAGTTTTTAATAGCATCGGCTCCTCTGAGGTTTGTGGTATATGGCCAATAAACCACGGCTAAGCGCTGTGTCCTGGCCCTCCGCGTTGCGTCATGCATAAGAACAGCCTTTAGCTGTGGTATATTGGCCATATACCACACCCCCTCTGGCTTTATTGCTTAATTTCGATTGGACAGTGCCAGTAGGCAGTGCCAGTAGGCAGTTGGTTTCTAATGAAGACTGTGATCTTAATTCTGGAGGAATTGTAGACGTATCGTCCATAACTACTACCTCAACTGGCCAGTGTGGTTTTTGTTTGAGAACGAGGGAACACGGTGAAGTTGGACAAATGAAAGTGCTTCATTGTCAGGATTCATTTAGACTTCAAGGCTATCTGTAGAAGATGATGCGTCTTCGACTACCTCAGGAGGTGCCCAGGAAGATCTAATCATAGATCACAATGTGTCTTCTGATTGTCTACACCTGTCGACAAATGTGGGCACGATCAGAATGTGGACAAGATCAGGACAACAGACGCATGTTAGAAGCAGGTATAAATGGGGCTTCTCTCTCTATTTGTCTATGCCTGTTGTCAAGGCTATAATATTAATCCCTGTGACATAGTCCATGTGTGTGAGAATGAATGTGCTGAAGTGTGTTGCCAGTATGTTAGCTGTCTGAAGTGACAGGATCTTTGGGAGATCTGCTCCTACTGCTGATAAAGAGGTGCAACATAGACACCTCCTCTCGCCGGCTCTGCTTTGTACATGGGCAGACAATTATAGACAGTGAGAAAAGCCATTCTCCATGAATAAACACTTGTGGCATTTAGACACACAAGAATGCACACACCTAGCCTCCCCTCTTCACACATATCGCTGGCATGCCTAACAAGTGCATCCTAGATGTTTCTTTATTGATTCCAAGAAAGTATTTGTTGCTTTAAGCTGCCTCTCCTTTCCTGCCAAGGGTTGGGAGAAAGACCAGTGTCATTGGCTGGTTCTAATCCTCCTCACCTCTATCTAGGCCTGGAAAGCCAGATCCTAGAGCAAGATCCTACCCTGACAGAAATCCAGACCCTACACTCCTAGAAAAAAAGTGCAAGGCCCACCATGGAAGGAGTTTGACACCCCTGCCATAGGATAACCCTTTGAAGAACCCTTTTTGGTTCCTGGTTGAATCCTTTTGGGTTCCCTGTAAAACCCTTTCCACTGAGGGTTCTACATGGAACCCAAAGGGTTCTACCTGGAACCAAAAGGGTTCTCCTATGGGAGTGTAGAGTCAGATCCTTCCCTGACAGAAACCCAGAAACCCCTAACCTGGCAGCGGGCCCGAGCAACAAAGCCCCTGTGACATGTCGCGGTGATGCCGTGACAGATAACAGGTTAGGGAAGGCAGGCTTCTGCCAGCCAAAGGGCCAAGGGTGCCTGAGGACAAACTGATAACAGCAAAGAACAGGGTCTGGATTGTAAAGTTTCTGCTGGATGTTTGTTTTTTCTATTGGAGGGGTGATGATTAACATGATGACAAATGGCATCTCTTCTCAGAGAAGAGATGATAACAAGATCCTCACTGCCCTGCCCACCTGCCCCCTGTCCACCTGCCCCCTGTCTGGCTGTCTGCTGCATGGGTTTGCTTCTCCCAATCAAAGGTAGCTGTGATAGGGGGAGCAGGAATACACAAAATTAATAATTTGACCAAATATTTAGGCAGAGGTATCAGTTAATGAAGTCTGTGAAGGAAGAAACCACATGGAAAAAGCAAGTTAGGTTCAAAAATCAGATTTTCACCAAGTCAAATTAATTTATTGTATGAGAGGTTTCATGATGCTTGTATCTAAACCAAAGTAGAAACTTTTAAGATTGTTCTATACATCAGTTCGGGTCTATAAGCTTCAATGAGGTCCTAAACCTGGCATGAAAATGAATCCTTGTAGCTGTGTGGGCTAATATAGTAAAAATGCTTGTCTTGGGTTAAGTATAGCCAATGGCCATGGGGTAAGCTGACCCAATGGCACGTTTAATAAATTGAAGTGTTCATTCCCCAGGCATAATGCAAGGCATTACCACTGGGTTATGAGGTAACAACAGGGCCTGGACTATGTTGAAAGTGTTTAAAAATGAACCAAGTGTTTGTTTGGTGTTAAGTCTGTGTTAAAATTTGCTTAACATTATTAAAAGACAAAAAAGTGATTGTGTTGAATTGTGTATGGGGGAATAAAGATAGACATGGTTTTAAAAAGGCAGTGGTAATATTTAATTCAGTACAGAAATATGTAGGCGGCTTAACTTACCCTGTCCCGCGGCTCAACTTATCCCATACCAAAGGGTAAGTTATATTTCCTCTTACGGAGTGACGCTGACTGTAAAACACTGTTCAACTTACCTCACTCTCCCCTAATAACACGTATCAAACTATACCATGCACAAAGGTATGCAGTACTCCTGGTGTCGCCGATGACATTCTGAAGTGCTTTGGACACGATTCCATTTAAGCATACCATGTCACGACTAACAGCTACAAAAGGTGTTGGAGACAGGAGACAGTGCATGTGTGTGTGTCAGTGGCGGTCAGTGCCGTTTAAGATGAGGGAGGACACGTTTTTTTCATGACCATGGTCTTATTTCTATTACAGCATATAAACTCAGCAAAAAAAGAAACGTCCTCTAACTGTCAACTGCGTTTATTTTCAGCGTGTATATATTTGTAGGAACATAACAAGATTCAACAACTGAGCCATAAACTGAACAAGTTCCACAGACATGTGACTAACAGAAAACGAATAATGTGTCCTTGAACAAAGGGGGGTTCAAAATCAAAAGTAACAGTCAGTATCTGGTGTGGCCACCAGCTCCTCCTCATGGACTGCACCAGATTTGCCAGTTCTTGCTGTGAGATTTTACCCAACTCTTCCACCAAGTCACCTGCAAGTTCCCAGACATTTCTGGGGGAATGGTCCTAACCCTCACCCTCCGATCCAACAGGTCCCAGACGTGCTCAATGGGATTGAGATCCAGGCTCTTCGCTGGCCATGGCAGGAAAGTACGTACAGAACGAGCAGTATGGCTGGTGGCATTGTCATGCTGGAGGGTCATGTCAGGATGAGCATGCAGGAAGAGTACCACATGAGGGAGGAGGATGTCTTCCCTCTAATGCACAGCGATGAGATTGCCTGAAATGACAACAAGCTCAGTCCGATGATGCTGTGACACACCGCCCCAGACCATGACGGACCCTCCACCTCCAAATCGATCCCGCTCCAGAGTACAGGCCTCGGTGTAACACTCATTCCTTCAACGATAAACGCGAATCCGAACATCAGCCCTGGTGAGACAAAACCGTGAGTCGTCAGTGAAGAGCACTTGTTGCCAGTCCTGTCTGGTCCAGCGACGGTGGGTTTGTGCCCATAGACAACGTTGTTGCCGGGGATGTCTGGTGAGGACCTGCCTTACAACAGGCCTACAAGCCCTCAGTCCAGCCCGACTCAGCCTATTGCGGACAGTCTGAGCATTTATGGAGGGATTGTGCATTCCTGGTGTAACTCGGGCAGTTGTTGCCATCCTGTACCTGTCGTGCAGGTGTTGTTACACTTGGTCTGCCACTGCGAGGACAATCAGCTGTCCATCCTGTCTCCCTGTAGCACTGTCTTAGTCGTCTCACAGTATGGACATTGCAATTTATTGCCCTGGCCAGATCTGCAGTCCTCATGCCTCCTTGCAGCATGCCTAAGGCACGTTCACGCAGATGAGCAGGAACCCTGGGCAGCTTTTTTATTTTGGTGTTTTTCAGAGTCAGTAGAAAGGCCTCTTTAGTGCCTTAAGTTTTCAGAACTGTGACCTTAATTGCCTACCGTATGTAAGCTGTTAGTGTCTTAATGACCGTTCCACAGGTGCATGTTCATTAATTGTTTACTGTTAATTGAACAAGCATGGGAAACAGTGTTTAAACCCTTAACAATGAAGATCTGTGAAGTTATTTGGATTTTTACAAATTATCTTTGAAAGACATGGTCCTGAAGAAGGGACGTTTCCTTTTTTGCTGAGTTTAGGATGACTCTCATTCTATTTCTATTCTATAAACCCAGTTCAACGTAACAGCGATAGGTTTAGGCTACTACATGATACTAGAATTTTCCCTATACCCATCATGCTACAACCTAGCCAATGAATTCAAGTTTTCAATGTAGGTGCACACAAGTCGAGAGGAACATTTGAGGTGACAGACAGTGACACATGGACAGACAGTGACATTCAATATTGCCTTGAACACTCTTGCCTGCAAATTCAGGTATGTTTATCCCCGTTTTGTTCCGTTTGCTTCCGTTTACGAACAGAATCGGCGGAATGAAGACACCCCTGATCACACGTAAACACAGTTCACTTTAATAGGAGGCGAGTTGTATTCCTTCTCGCATCTCTCCTCCTCTCACCTCTTCCCTTTGCTTGTGGACTTCAATGCACAACACATCAGCTGTATGTGACCAGTAAAAAAAACTTTCCAAGCAAAACCATGACATAAACACGTTAGTAAACCCGCTACAATCATGCAGTAATGATACAGTGGGCTCCCGAGTGGCACAGTGATCTAAGGCACTGTTCTTAACTGACTTGACTAATTAAATAAAGGTTAAATAACTAAAATAAAATGAATAAAACAGTGTACAGTCAGTAAGCAGTTACACAGGCGGGCCCCGATGGCAATAAATGAGTCATACCAAAGCTTACCTTGACATGGAAGACTTCCAGTGTTATGTTGGAAAGTCATAGCCAGCTAGCTAACATAGCATCACCCTGTTTGAGCAGGGTGTTTCAGTAGGCTAAACTAGCTAGCCAACTATGTAAGTGAAACTGAAAGTGGAAAAAATGACAATCTCTCTCTATTTCTCTCATTATGGAAGAAATTTGACCAAAACTATTCGACTAATGTCTTTCTCTCTCTTTGAGTCAACTACTCACCACCTTTTACACACTGCAATGCTAGTTGGCTGTAGTTTATGCTTTCAGTTCTTGATTCATTCTCTGATCCTTTGATTGGGTGGACAATATGTCAGTTCATGCTGCAAGAGCTCTGATAGGCTGGCGGACATCCTCCGGAAGTTGTCCTAATTACTGTGTAAGTCTATGGAAGTGGGTGAGAACCATGAGCCTCCTATCTGGTCTCTTTTCTCCTGTGCTAATCCCTGATCTGGTCTGTTTTCTCCTGTGTTAAACCCTGATCTGGTCTGTTTTCTCCTGTGCTAATCCCTGATCTGGTCTGTTTTCTCCTGTGTTAAACCCTGATCTGGTCTCTTTTCTCCTGTGCTAATCCCTGATCTGGTCTGTTTTCTCCTGTGTTAAACCCTGATCTGGTCTGTTTTCTCCTGTGCTAATCCCTGATCTGGTCTGTTTTCTCCTGTGTTAAACCCTGATCTGGTCTGTTTTCTCCTGTGTTAAACCCTGATCTGGTCTGTTTTCTCCTGTGCTAATCCCTGATCTGGTCTGTTTTCTCCTGTGTTAAACCCTGATCTGGTCTGTTTTCTCCTGTGTTAAACCCTGATCTGGTCTGTTTTCTCATGTGTTAAACCCTGATCTGGTCTGTTCTCTCCTGTGCTAATCCCTGATCTGGTCTGTTTTCTCCTGTGTTAAACCCTGATCTGGTCTGTTTTCTCCTGTGCTAATCCCTGATCTGGTCTGTTTTCTCCTGTGTTAAACCCTGATCTGGTCTGTTTTCTCCTGTGTTAAACCCTGATCTGGTCTGTTTTCTCCTGTGTTAAACCCTGATCTGGTCTGTTTTCTCCTGTGTTAAACCCTGATCTGGTCTGTTTTCTCCTGTGCTAATCCCTGATCTGGTCTGTTTTCTCCTGTGTTAAACCCTGATCTGGTCTCTTTTCTCCTGTGCTAATCCCTGATCTGGTCTGTTTTCTCCTGTGTTAAACCCTGATCTGGTCTGTTTTCTCCTGTGTTAAACCCTGATCTGGTCTGTTTTCTCATGTGTTAAACCCTGATCTGGTCTGTTTTCTCCTGTGCTAATCCCTGATCTGGTCTCTTTTCTCCTGTGTTAAACCCTGACCTGGTCTGTTCTCTCCTGTGTTAAACCCTGACCTGGTCTGTTCTCTCCTGTGTTAAACCCTGTTCGCTGCTCTCTCCCACAGCTGACATCAGCCAGACTGAGTTACTGTACAGGACATCAAAGGATGAGATGTGGGTCTCCTGGGGTGACATCTGTCCACCTCGTCCCTCTCACAATCCTGGAAGTTTTATTCTATAGCATGTCATGACCTGTTAGGGTCAACACCTGTAGGTAAATATTTTATTTATTATTATTATTTATTTTTAACAATACAAAATATACACATATAAATGACAACATACAGACTCACACAAACATCCACAACATCACACCTACTCAGACCCACCTGCTCACACCCCCATCTCCATACACCCCTACTCAGACCCACCTGCTCACACCCCCATCTCCATCACCCCTACTCAGACCCACCTGCTCACACCCCCATCTCCAGCATCACTCTCTTCCACATGGCCTCAAACGGCGCCATCTTGTTTCTCTCTGCCGCCCAAGCACTTAACTTTTAGATAATAAAGCATTTGACCTTTTCATTACATTAACAATGGAGGAATGGGTGATTTCCAGTTTTTAAGTATACAAGAGAAAAGTATGGTCCAACCCATCGGGTATCTCACTGCACCCTCATATGCCATGTCTTGAAATAGATGAATTAAAAGTACATTTACATTGTAATACATCTGACAGCCAACTTTCGAACTCCGATTTTCGACTTTATAGCATTCCCAGAAGGCATGGATGTCAGCGTCGTGTGTATAGGTGGCAGGGAAGTCAGGCGCAGGAGAGTCAAAATGAAGTGTGAATGGAGTATTTTAATAAATGTCAACAGAACATGCTCCATAACACTAAAATGTACAGACATGAAAAAACATGGGTACGAGGACCCGTCGCGCACCAACACAACAAAATAACAACACTGACAATAAAACAATCTCTGACAAAGACATGAGGGGAAACAGAGGGTTAAATACACAACAGGTAATGAATGGGATTGAAAACAGGTGTGTGGGAAGACAAGACAAAACCAATGGAAAATGAAAAATGGATCAATGATGGCTAGAAGACCGGTGACGTCGAACGCCGAGCACCGCCCGAACAAGGAGAGGCAACGACTTCGGCAGAAGTCGTGACAATGGATTATTGAGTTTTACCCTGCGGACATGACTATGCCGCTGTGCTGTAGAATTTGTGAATTTTGTAAGTGTCCATTTTCGTTAACTGTAATTTTGTTAGTTATGTTCCAACATTCCCTCCACCTGTAGGTAAATCTAAACACACAGCAATAACAAAGGATGGAAAACATCTGATAGGGGATTTATGGTTGTCACTAGTACCACAGCCACAAATTCGTAAACTCTGCCATTTCTACAAATTATCTTCTAAAATGTGATTTTAAACCTAACCTTAACCTGAAGCCTAACCTTAACCACACTGCTAAACGTATGCCTAACCCTAACCCCAAAATAAAATAAAAATACATGAATGAATAGACCATTTTGACTTTGTGGCTGTGGTAACAAGTAGAAACTGTGATGTATGTTTTTCATGCTAAAGATACTAGAGGATAATCCACGTGATACAAAGTACTGCTGAACAGAAACTACTGTGTGTCGCGGCTGTAGAACAGAAAGTGAATCTGCACACTGGTATTATCCTCCCAAAGTGTTTAATAGGACAGCGTTTGGGCCCCAAACTGAGTGATTGCCCTGGTTCCTCTGGCCTCGCTGTCCGTACAGCAGGTCACCTTCAGAGGCTTCCAGAGGCCTCCAGTCCCATCATGTCTCCTGTCCCCATTTAGAGGCAGAGGCAAGCAGGTAAGTAGATTAGGTCCACATTGAATCGATAGCCAATCACTTAGCCCCATGGAGCCGTGCAAGAGAGAGTTCTTGAGCGGCCTGAGGTTGGATGAGATGGTGTGTGTGTGTGTGTGTCTCCATGTCTGTGAGTGTATTGTGTGTATGTGCGTATGTGTGTGTGTGTTAAAGCCAGCAGTAAGGACTCTGAGTCCCCACAGTAGTAAAGGGATGTTGTCTCTTGGCCAAGTGGCCATCACATCTTAATCTCCATCAGAGATGAGTTATACAGGCCATCCTCCCCATCCTTTTCCTCCTCTACACAGCTAATGACAGACAGCAAACTAATGGGGATGAATGGTGAAGATGGGCTTGTGGGTACTCTCGGTACTGTACAGTTACAGTAGGCAGTATAGCTATCTCAGGGTTAGAGCTCTTGTTTGCAGTTCTGCTTCATTGTTATGCTGCACTTGATCTGTGTCTAATCTAAGAGCTGTAGCTGAATTAACATGTTTTAGGTTGTTTCCGTCCACCCTGGGAGTCTCAGAACATCAAAGGATGACATCATAAAATAACTAAATGACATCCTAGAATAATGAAATGACATCATAGAATAACCACTGTGGTGACACCATATATAGCCAGTGAATCCTAACATGTTCCTCCTTTGGAGCCTCCTTTTACTGCTGTAACTTCATTATATGTGTGCTTTGAATGAGGCTGAGTCTACTGCTACTGGCTAAAAACAGAACCAAATAAAGCCTCTATATATAAATCTGGCTAATACTGACACTTAGACAAAGTAAGCGAGTGTCACACCCTGATCTGCTTCACATGGCTTTGTGAATGTCTCCACCCCTCTCCAGGTGTCGCCCATCTTCCCCATTATCCCCTGTGTATTTATACCGGTGATCTCTGTTTGTCTGTAGCCATTTTGTCTTGTTGTCAAGTCAACCAGTGTTTTTGTATCAGCTCCGGCTTTCCCCAGTCTCTCTTTTCTCGTCCTCCTGTTTCTTCCCTTGTCTGTCCTGACCCTGAATCCGCCCGCCTGAACACTCTGCCTGACCCTGAGCCTGCCGTCCTCTACCTGACCTGACCCTGAGCCTGCCGTCCTCTACCGGACCTGACCCTGAGCCTGCCGTCCTCTACCTGACCTGACCCTGTGCCTGCCGTCCTCTACCTGACCTGACCCTGAGCCTGGGGTCCTCTACCGGACCTGACCCTGAGCCTGCCGTCCTCTACCGGACCTGACCCTGAGCCTGGGGTCCTCTACCTGACCTGACCCTGAGCCTGCCGTCCTCTACCTGACCTGACCCTGAGCCTGCCGTCCTCTACCGGACCTGACCCTGAGCCTGCCGTCCTCTACCGGACCTGACCCTGAGCCTGGGGTCCTCTACAGGACCTGACCCTGAGCCTGGGGTCCTCTACCTGACCTGACCCTGAGCCTGGGGTCCTCTTCCTGACCTGATCTTGAGCCTGCCGTCCTCTACCTGACCTGACCCTGAGCCTGCCGTCCTCTACCTGACCTGACCCTGAGCCTGCCATACTCTACCGGACCTGACACTGAGCCTGCCGTCTTCTACCGGACCTGACCCTGAGCCTGCCGTCCTCTACCGGACCTGACCCTGAGCCTGGGGTCCTCTACAGGACCTGACCCTGAGCCTGGGGTCCTCTACCTGACCTGACCCTGAGCCTGGGGTCCTCTTCCTGACCTGATCTTGAGCCTGCCGTCCTCTACCTGACCTGACCCTGAGCCTGGGGTCCTCTACCTGACCTGACCCTGAGCCTGCCGTCCTCTACCGGACCTGACCCTGAGCCTGGGGTCCTCTGCTGACCTGGCCCTGAGCCTGCTGCGTCCTCTACCGGACCTGACCCTGAGCCTGCCGTCCTCTACCTGACCCTGACCCTGAGCCTGGGGTCCTCTATCTGACCCTGACCTGGGCCTGGGGTCCTCTATCAGCCACAGCCCTGAGCCTGCGTCCTCTACCTGACCTGACCCTGAGCCTGGGGTCCTCGACCTGACCCTGACTCTGAGCCTGCCGTCCTCTATCTGACCTGACCCTGAGCCTGCCGTCTCTACCTGAGCTGACCCTGAGCCTGGGGCCCTCTATCTGACCTGACCCTGAGCCTGCCGACCTGTACCTTTGCCCCTGTTGCTGTAAATAAACTTTGTTACTTCGACAGGGTGCATCAGTCTTTTATCTAATAAAGTCCATATACCAGGCCATAAAAGTGTAATGAACTGACTAAAGTTAAACATAACATTAAGATGAATCAAATCAAATCAAATCACATTTTATTTGTCACATACACATGGTTAGCAGATGTTAATGCGAGTGTGAGAAATGCTTTTGCTTCTAGTTCCGACAATGTAGTAATAACCAACAAGTAATCTAACTAACAATTCCTAAACTACTGTCTTATACACATAAGTGTAAGGGGATAAAGAATATGTACATAAAGATATATGAATGAGTGATGGTACAGAGCAGCATAGGCAAGATACAGTAGATGGTATCGAGTACAGTATATACATATGAGATGAGTATGTAAACAAGTGGCATAGTTAAAGTGGCTAGTGATACATGTATTACATAAGGATGCAGTAGATGATATAGAGTACAGTATAGACGTATACATATGAGATAAATAATGTAGGGTATGTAAACATTATATAAGGTAGCATTGTTTAAAGTGGCTAGTGATATATTTACATCATTCCCCATCAATTCCCATTATTAAAGTGGCTGGAGTTTGAGTCAGTGTCAGTGTGTTGGCAGCAGCCACTCAATGTTAGTGGTGGCTGTTTAACAGTCTGATGGCCTTGAATGAAGCTGTTTTCCAGTCTCTCGGTCCCAGCTTTGATGCCTGTACTGACCTCGCCTTCTGGATGATAGCGGGGTGAACAGGCAGTGGCTCGGTGTTTGATGTCCTTGATGATCTTTATGGCCTTCCCTGTAACATCGGGTGGTGTAGGTGTCCTGGAGGGCAGGTGGTTTGCCCCCGGTGATGCGTTGTGCAGACCTCACTACCCTCTGGAGGCTACCGGTTGGGGCCGAGCAGTTGCCATACCAGGCGGTGATACAGCCCGCCAGGATGCTCTCGATTGTGCATCTGTAGAAGTTTGTGAGTGCTTTTGGTGACAAGCCAAATTTCTTCAACCTCCTGAGTTGAAGAGCGCTGCTCTTCTTCTTCTGATATAATCACTGCAGTGGACCAATTCAGTTGGTCTGTGATGTATGCGAGGAACTTAAAACTTTACTCTCTCCACTACTGTTCCATCGATGTGGATAAGGGGTGTTCCCCTCTGCTGTTTCCTGAAGTCCACAATCATCTCCTTAGTTTTGTTGACGTTGAGTGTGAGGTTATTTTCCTGACACCACACTTCGATGGCCCTCAGCTCCTCCCTGTAGGCCGTCTCGTCGTTGTTGGTAATCAAGCCTACCACTATTGTGTCGTCCGCAAACTTGATGATTGAGTTGGAGGCGTGCGTGGCACGCAGTCGTGGGTGAACAGGGAGTACAGGAGAGGGCTCGAAAGCACCCTTGTGGGGCCCCAGTTTTGAGGATCAGCGGGGTGGAGATGTTGTTACCTACCCTCACCACCTGGGGGCGGCCCGTCAGGAAGTCCAGTACCCAGTTGCACAGGGCGGGGTCGAGACCCAGGGTCTCGAGCTTGATGACTATTTTGGAGGGTACTATGGTGTTAAATGCTGAGCTGTAGCTGATGAACAGCATTCTCACATAGGTATTCCTCTTGTCCAAATGGGTTAGGGCAGTGTGCAGTGTGGTTGAGATTGCATCGTCTGTGGACCTATTTGGGTGGTAAGCAAATTGGAGTGGGTCTAGGGTGTCAGGTAGGGTGGAGGTGATATGGTCCTTGACTAGTCTCTCAAAGCACTTCATGATGACGGAAGTGAGTGCTACGGGCGGTAGTCGTTTAGCTCAGTTTCCTTAGCTTTCTTGGGAACAGAAACAATGGTGGCGCTCTTGAAGCATGTGGGAACAGCAGACTGCGATAGGGATTGATTGAATATGTCCGTAAACACACCAGCCAGCTGGTCTGTGCATGCTCTGAGGGCGCGGCTGGGGATGCCGTCTGGGCCTGCAGCCTTGCGAGGGTTAACACGTTTAAATGTTTTACTCACCTCGGCTGCAGTGAAGGAGAGTCCGCATGTTTTGGTTGCGGCCGTGTCAGTGGCACTGTATTGTCCTCAAAGCGGGCAAAAACAGTTATTTAGTCTGCCTGGGAGCAAGGCATCCTGGTCCGTGACTGGGCTGGTTTTCTTTTGTAATCCGTGATTGACTGTAGACCCTGCCACATACCTCTTGTGTCTGAGCCGTTGAATTGCGATTCTACTTTGTCTCTATACTGATGCTTAGCTTGTTTGATTGCCTTGCGGAGGGAATAGCTACACTGTTTGTATTCGGTCATGTTTCCGGTCACCTTGCCCTGATTAAAAGCAGTGGTTCGCGCTTTCAGTTTCACGCGAATGCTGCCATCAATCCACGGTTTCTGGTTTGGGAATGTTTTAATCGTTGCTATGGGAACGACATCTTCAACGCATGTTCTAATGAACTCGCTCACCGAATGAGCGTATTCATCAATGTTGTTGTTTGGCGCCAATACGAAACATATCATTACATTTACATTTACATTTAAGTCATTTAGCAGACGCTCTTATCCAGAGCGACTTACAAATTGGTGAATTCACCTTCTGACATCCAGTGGAACAGCCACTTTACAATAGTGCATCTAAATCATTTAAGGGGGGTGAGAAGGATTACTTTATCCTATCCTAGGTAA
>NW_027013584.1:0-15783 GCF_036934945.1 Oncorhynchus masou masou | reverse complement strand
TCATCACTTACCACAACAACCACATGTCTCTCTGATGTAGCTCATAACACCACAGTCCTAAATCATCATCACTTACCACAACAACCACATGTCTCTCTGATGTAGCTCATAACATCACAGTCCTAAATCATCATCACTTACCACAACAACCACATGTCTCTCTGATGTAGCTCATAACACCACAGTCCTAAATCATCATCACTTACCACAACAACCACATGTCTCTCTGATGTAGCTCATAACACCACAGTCCTAAATCATCATCACTTACCACAACAACCACATGTCTCTCTGATGTAGCTCATAACATCACAGTCCTAAATCATCATCACTTACCACAACAACCACATGTCTCTCTGATGTAGCTCATAACACCACAGTCCTAAATCATCATCACTTACCACAACAACCACATGTCTCTCTGATGTAGCTCATAACATCACAGTCCTAAATCAAAGCAGATCAGTATTATAAACAAACACAAACAGACACAACAGGAACAGGTCAGTAGTATTATCATGCATGAGAGCACCAGCTGTTCCGGGAAGACTGTGTGATCACGCTCTCCACAGCCGATGTGAGTAAGACCTTTAAACAGGTCAACATTCACAAGGCCGCTGGGCTCAGACGGATTACCAGGATGTGTACTCCGAGCATTCACTGACCAACTGGCAAGTGTCTTCACTGATATGTTATTTACTGCTGCTCTTTAATGATTTGTTATTCTTATCTCTTACTTTTTTGGAGGGGGTTCTTAAAACTTCATTGTTGGTGAGGGCTTGTAAATAAGCGTTTCTATGTAAGGTCTACACCTGTTGTAATCGGCGCATGTGACAAATAAACTTTGATTTGATTAATCAGATATGACACTATAGGATCAGATCAGTAGTATTATTGATTAGTAGTATTATTGATCGGTAGTATTATTGATCAGGTATGACACCATAGGATCAGATCGGTAAGTTTGTTTTACTCACTGCTTTAGCACACTCTGCTAACCCTGATGTCCTTGCCGTGTCTGAATCCTGGCTCAGGAAGGCCAACAAAAATTCTGAGATTTCCATACCCAACTATAACATTTTCCATCAAGATAGAACTGCCAAAGGGGGAGGAGTTGCAGTCTACTGCAGAGATAGCCTGCAAAGTAATGTCATACTTTCCAGGTCCATACCCAAACAGTTCGAACTACTAATCTTAAAAATGACTCTCTCCAGAAATAAGCCTCTCACTGTTGCCGCCTGCTACCGACCCCCGCAGCTCCCAGCTGTGCCCTGGACACCATTTGTGAACTGATCGCCCCCCATCTAGCTTCCAGAGTTTGTTCTGTTAGGTGACCTAAACTGGGATATGCTTAACACCCCGGCAGTCCTACAATCTAAGCTAGATGCCCTCAATCTCACACAAATCATCAAGGAACCCAGCAGATACAACCCTAAATCTGTAAACAAGGGCACCCTCATAGACGTCATCCTGACCAACTGGCCCTCCAAATACACCTCTGCTGTCTTCAATCAGGATCTCAGCAATCACTGCCTCATTGCCTGTGTCACCGCTCACAGACGCAGTTAAACGACCACCTCTCATCACTGTCAAACGCTCCCTAAAACACTTCTCTGAGCAGTGCCCCTTTCTAATCGACCTGGCCGGGTACCCTGGAAGGACATTGACCTCATCCCGTCAGTTGAGGATGCCTGGTCATTCTTTAAAAGTAAATTCCTCACCATTTTAGATAAGCATGCTCCGTTCAAAAAATGCAGAACTAAGAACAGATACAGTGCCTTGCGAAAGTATTGACCCCCTTGAACTTTCGAGCCTTTTGCCACATTTTCAGGCTTCAAACATAAAGATATAAAACTGTATTTTTTTGTGTAGAATCAACAACAAGTGGGACACAATCATATGAAGTGGAGCGACATTTATTGGATATTTCAAACCTTTTTAACAAATCAAAAACTGAAAAATTGGGCGTGCAAATTATTCAGCCCCCTTAAGTTAATACTTTGTAGCGCCACCTTTTGCTGCGATTAAAGCTGTAAAGTCACTTGGGGTATGTCTCTATCAGTTTTGCATCGAGAGACTGAAATTCTTTCCCATTCCTCCTTGCAAAACAGCTCGAGCTTAGTGAGGTTGGATGGAGAGCATCCACACTGTGCTATCTAACCTCCAAACAGAGCTTCAATGCCATACAACACTCCTTCCGTGGCCTCCAACTGCTCTTAAACGCTAGTAAAACCAAATGCATGCTTTTCAACCGTTCGCTGCCTGCACCCTGCACGCCTGACTAGTATCACCACCCTGGATGGTTGCCAGATATGTGGACATCTATAAGTACCTAGGTGTCTGGCTAGACTGTAAACTCTCCTTCCAGACTCATATCAAACATCTCCAATCGAAAATCAAATCTAGAGTCGGCTTTCTATTCCGCAACAAAGCCTCCTTCACTCATGCCGCCAAACTTACCCTAGTAAAACTGACTATCCCTACACGATCCTCAACTTCGGCGATGTCATCTACAAAATAGCTTCCAACACTCTACTCAGCAAACTGGATGCAGTTTATCACATTGCCATCCGTTTTGTCACTAAAGCACCTTATACCACCCACCACTCGACCTGTATGCTCTAGTCTGCTGGCCCTCGCTACATATTCGTCGCCAGACCCACTGGTTCCAGGTCATCTACAAGTCCATGCTAGGTAAAGCTCCGCTTGTCTCAGTTCACTGGTCACGATGGCAACACCCACCCGTAGCACGCGCTCCAGCAGGTGTATCTCACTGATCATCCCTGATCATTTCCCGCCTTTCCTTCCAGTTCTCTGCTGCCTGTGACTGGAACAGTGCAAAAATACGCTGAAGTTGGAGACATTTATCTCCTCACCAGCTTCAAACATCTGCTATCTGAGCAGCTAACCGATCGCTGCAGCTGTACATAGTCTATCGCTAAATAGCCCACCCAATTTTACCTACCTCATCCCCATACTGTTTTTATTTATTTACTTTTCTGCTCTTTTGCACACCAATATCTCTACCTGTACATGACCATCTGATCATTTATCACTCCAGTGTTAATCTGCAAAACTGTAATTATTTGCCTACCTCCTCATGCCTTTTGCACACAATGTATATAGACTCTCTTTTTTCTACTGTGTTATTGACTTGTTTATTGTGTTATTGACTTGTTTATTGTTTACTCCATGTGTAACTCTGTGTTGTCTGTTCACACTGCTATGCTTTATCTTGGCCAGGTTGCAGTTGCAAATGAGAACTTCTTCTCAACTAGCCTACCTGGTTAAATAAAAGGTGAAATAAAATATAAATAAAATAAAATAGTATTATTGATCAGTAGTATTATTGATCAGATATGACACCATAGGATCAGATCAGTAGTATTGATCAGTAGTATTAATGATCGGATATCATAGGATCAGACCGGTAGTATTATTGATCAGTAGTCTTATTGATCGGATATGCCACTATAGGATCAGATCAGTAGTATTATTGATCCAGTAGTCTTATTGATCGGATATGCCACTATAGGATCAGATCAGTAGTATTATTGATCAGATATGACACCATAGGATCAGACCGGTAGTATTATTGATCAGTAGTATTATTGATCAGTAGTATTATTGATCGGATATGCCACTATAGGATCAGATCAGTAGTATTATTGATCAGTAGTATTATTGATCAGTAGTATTATTGATCAGTAGTATTATTGATCAGTAGTATTATTGATCAGATATGACACCATAGGATCAGACCGGTAGTATTATTGATCAGTAGTATTATTGATCAGTAGTATTATTGATCAGTAGTATTATTGATCGGATATGCCACTATAGGATCAGATCAGTAGTATTATTGATCAGTAGTATTATTCATCAGTAGTATTATTGATCAGATATGCCACTATATGATCAGATTAGTAGTATTATTGATTAGTAGTATTATTGATCAGTAGTATTATTGATCAGTAGTATTATTGATCAGTAGTATTATTGATCGGATATGCCACTATAGGATCAGATCAGTAGTATTATTGATCAGTAGTATTATTGATCAGTAGTGTTATTGATCAGTAGTATTATTGATCAGTAGTATTATTCGTCAGATATGACACAATAGGAACAGATTGAATCCCTTCATATCATGATGTTTTTAATATAAAGTTTATACAGTTGACTTACAGAAAGGCCAGGGTCTCCCTCTGGTCCAGGATTACCCTGTAAGAAAAATGTACCGATCGGTAAACAGACATTAGGCGGCAGGTAGCTTTGTGTTGGGCCAGTAACCGAAAAGTTGCTCGATCGAATCCCTGAACTGACAAGGTAAAAATCTGTCGTTCTGCCCCTGAACAAGGCAGTTAACCCACTGTTCCCAGGCCGTCATAGTAAATAAGAATTAGTTCTTAACTGACTTGCCTAGTTAAATAAAGGATAAATAAAAATGAAGTGGAGCTTGAACAGTAAGTAAAATGTTCTTCTGCTGTCTGATCAGAGTCAGAGTAACGCAGGCAGCCGGTGTCCTGTGGTAGTATACTTACAGGAGCTCCAGGGCCTCCTCTGGATCCTCTCCTCCCATTCACTCCCTGTTGACCTGGATGTCCCTGGACAACAATAACACAAAGACAGGTTCTTCAGTGAGCCCAAACACATGTTACTCAGCTGGGTTAGCTCACCACTTCTCAAGAATAGAACACAAACATGTTCTTTAGAGCACTGATTCCTTCCTTCCAGAATGCTCTAAGATTAGCAGCTGCCAAGGTAACCCTGGACCTCACCTCTTAAAGACGCACTCTGGAATCTTAAGCACAACATTCCTAACATATTGCACAAATTGGATGACGTAGTATTTATTAAGGATCCTCATTAGCTCTTCCTCCAAACAAATTAATTGAATCAAGTCAAACAGTACATGTAACATTATTACATTAGTACATATCTTTAAATACAACGTTTGTAATACCACCATTCTGTCTGTGTAGAGTGTGTGTGCTAGCGTGTGCGTCTGTGCCTGTGTGTGTCTCTTCACAGTCCCCGTCGTTCCATCAGGTGTATTTTACCTGCTTTTTATGTCTGATACTACTGCTGCATCAGTTACCTGATGTGGAATAGAGTTCCATGTCGTCATGGCTCTATGTAGTACTGTGGAATAGAGTTCCATGTCGTCATGGCTCTATGTAGTACTGTGGAATAGAGTTCCATGTCGTCATGGCTCTATGTAGTACTGTGGAATAGAGTTCCATGTAGTCATGGCTCTATGTAGTACTGTGGAATATTGTTCCATGTCGTCATGGCTCTATGTAGTACTGTGGAATAGAGTTCCATGTCGTCATGGCTCTATGTAGTACTGTGGAATAGAGTTCCATGTAGTCATGGCTCTATGTAGTACTGTGGAATAGAGTTCCATGTAGTCATGGCTCTATGTACTACTGTGGAATAGAGTTCCATGTAGTCATGGCTCTATGTAGTACTGTGGAATAGAGTTCCATGTAGTCATGGCTCTATGTAGTACTGTGGAATAGAGTTCCATGGAGTCATGGCTCTATGTAGTACTGTGGAATAGAGTTCCATGTAGTCATGGCTCTGTGTAGTACTGTGGAATAGAGTTCCATGTAGTCATGGCTCTATGTAGTACTGGGAATAGAGTTCCATGTAGTCATGGCTCTATGTAGTACTGTGCACCTCCCAGAGTCTGTTCTGGACTTGGGGACTGTGAAGAGACCTCTGGTGGCATGTCTTGTTGGGTATGCATGGGTGTCTGAACTTTGTGCCAGTAGTTTAGACAGACAGCTCTGTGTATTCAACATAACAATACCTCTGACAAATACAAGTAGTGATGAAGTCAATCTCTCCTCCACTTTGAGCCAGGAGAGATTGACATGCATAGTATTAAAATTAGCTCTCTGTGTACATCTAAGGGCCAGCTGTGCTGCCCTGTTCTGAGCCAACTGGAATTTTCCTAAGTCCCTTTTTGTGTTACCTGACCACACGACTGAACAGTAGTCCAGGTGTGACAAAACTAGGACCTGTAGGACCTGCCTTGTTGATAGTGTTGTTAAGAAGGTAGAAACTAGGGCCTGTAGGACCTGCCTTGTTGATAGTGTTGTTAAGAAGGTAGAAACTAGGGCCTGTAGGACCTGCCTTGTTGATAGTGTTGTTAAGAAGGTAGAAACTAGGGCCTGTAGGACCTGCCTTGCTTATAGTGTTGTTAATTAAGAAGGTAGAAACTAGGGCCTGTAGGACCTGCCTTGTTGACAGTGTTGTTAAGAAGGTAGAAACTAGGGCCTGTAGGACCTGCCTTGTTGACAGTGTTGTTAAGAAGGTAGAAACTAGGGCCTGTAGGACCTGCCTTGTTGACAGTGTTGTTAAGAAGGTAGAGCAGCACTTTATTATAGACAGACTTCTCCACATCTTAGCTACTGCTGTATCAATATGTTTTGACCATGACAGTTTACAATCCAGGGTTACTCCAAGCAGTTTAGTCACCTCAACGTGCTCAATTTCTAAATTATTTATTACAAGATTTAGTTGAGGTTTGGGGTTTTCTTGGCACCCATTCTGAAACTTACTGCAGATCTTTGTTAAGTGTTGCAGTCATTTCACTTGCTGTGGTAGCTGAGATGTGTAGTGTTGAGTCCACCGCATACATAGACATCTTCAGAACACTGACTCAGTTCTCAAAGAATATTTATCTCAGGCTTGGCAACTACCAAAGCAAATCCTAGGCTAACCATCCACGTTAATGGATATAAACTAATCCAAGTGTATATTCAGCTGTTCATGACAGCAGCTGGAGCTTACCGGTTCACCGTTTGGTCCTTTCAACCCAGCTTCTCCTTTGTTACCACAATTCCTCTGCTTCCCCAAGGGCCTGGACGTCCATTGTCCCCTCTGACTCCCTGGAAGACAGACAAACAGATAGAACAGCATCACAGTATTGTGAACTCTTGAGCTGACGACATTCATCTTGTCAAATGTCAAACGGTACCGTTTCTCCTCTTAGTCCCGGATAGTTGAACCCATCTCTTCCTTTGTCACCCTAAAACACAGAAGAAGATGAACTACATTACTCTGTGGGAAGTGTCCACTAACTACATTATACTGTGGGAAGTGTCCACTAACTACAGTACACTGTGGGAAGTGTCCACTAACTACAGTACACTGTGGGAAGTGTCCACTAACTACAGTACACTGTGGGAAGTGTCCACTAACTACAGTACACTGTGGGAAGTGTCCACTAACTACAGTACACTGTGGGAAGTGTCCACTAACTACAGTACACTGTGGAAGTGTCCACTAACTACAGTACACTGTGGGAAGTGTCCACTAACTACAGTACACTGTGGGAAGTGTCCACTAACTACATTACTCTGTGGGAAGTGTCCACTAGCTACAGTACACTGTGGGAAGTGTCCACTAACTACATTACTCTGTGGGAAGTGTCCACTAACTACAGTACACTGTGGGAAGTGTCCACTAGCTACAGTACACTGTGGGAAGTGTCCACTAACTACAGTACACTGTGGGAAGTGTCCACTAACTACAGTACACTGTTGTAAGTGTCCACTAACTACAGTACACTGTGGGAAGTGTCCACTAACTACAGTACACTGTGGGAAGTGTCCACTAACTACAGTACACTGTGGGAAGTGTCCACTAACTACATTACTCTGTGGGAAGTGTCCACTAGCTACAGTACACTGTGGGAAGTGTCCACTAACTACATTACTCTGTGGGAAGTGTCCACTAACTACAGTACACTGTGGGAAGTGTCCACTAACTACATTACTCTGTGGGAAGTGTCCACTAACTACAGTACACTGTGGGAAGTGTCCACTAACTACAGTACACTGTGGGAAGTGTCCACTAACTACAGTACACTGTGGGAAGTGTCCACTAACTACAGTACACTGTGGGAAGTGTCCACTAACTACAGTACACTGTGGGAAGTGTCCACTAGCTACAGTACACTGTGAGAAGTGTCCACTAACTACAGTACACTGTGGGAAGTGTCCACTAACTACATTACTCTGTGGGAAGTGTCCACTAACTACAGTACACTGTGGGAAGTGTCCACTAACTACAGTACACTGTGGGAAGTGTCCACTAGCTACATTACTCTGTGGGAAGTGTCCACTAACTACATTACTCTGTGGGAAGTGTCCACTAACTACATTACTCTGTGGGAAGTGTCCACTAACTACAGTACACTGTGGGAAGTGTCCACTAACTACATTACTCTGTGGGAAGTGTCCACTAACTACAGTACACTGTGGGAAGTGTCCACTAACTACATTGCACTGTTTTAAGTGTCCACTAACTACATTACACTGTGGGAAGTGTCCACTAATTACTGTACACTGTGGGAAGTGTCCACTAACTACAGTACACAGTACACCTTTGGTCCAGGATCTATAATATAACCCAACACTACCTTTGGTACATACTCTATATTATAACTCAACCCCACCTTTGGTCCATGATCTATAATATAACCCAACACTACCATTGGTCCATGATCTATAATATAACCCAACACTACCTTTGGTCCATGATCTATAATATAACCCAAAACTACCATTGGTCCATGATCTATAATATAACCCAACACTACCTTTGGTCCATGATCTATATAACTCAACCCCACCTTTTGTCCAGGATCTATAATATAACCCAACACTACCATTGGTCCATGATCTATAATATAACCCAACACTACCTTTGGTCCATGATCTATAATATAACCCAACACTACCTTTGGTCCATGATCTATATAACTCAACCCCACCTTTTGTCCAGGATCTATAATATAACCCAACACTACCATTGGTCTAGGATCTATAATATAACCCAACACTACCTTTGGTCCAGGATCTATAATATAACCCAACACTACCTTTGGTCCATGATCTATAATATAACCCAACCCCACCTTTGGTCCTGGATCTATAATATTACCCAACACTAGCTTTGGTCCAAAATCTATATTATAACTCAACCCCACACCTTTTGTCCAGGATCTATAATATAACCCATGATCCCCCACCTTTGGTCCTGGATCTATAATATTACCCAACACTAGCTTTGGTCCAAAATCTATATTATAACTCAACCCCCACCTTTGGTCCATGATCTATATAACTCAACCCCACCTTTGGTCCAGGATCTATAATATAACCCAACCCCACCTTTGGTCCAGGATCTATATAACTCAACCCACCTTTGGTCCACGATCTCCATGGGGTCCAGTCTGTCCAGGATCACCAGGCTCCCCAGCAGTTCCCTGTAACACAGAGATGCCATACGGAATGCTATATGCATAAAAAATTCAAATAAAGAAAAATATTATATACCCACATGGCAGTCATAGTCACTGAAATACATAGGTATAGACTACCGTCAATAAATAAACAATTCCCGAAATGCAGATGAATTCATTTAACCTTTACTTAGACGAGAAGACTGTCACAGTATGCTCAAAATGTAGACATGGCAACATGTATTCTGACAACAAAAGGTACAGAACAGGAGGATATCATAGAATAGAGTAGAGTGGTAGAAGTAGAAATGTACCAGTAGTAGCATAAGTAGGATAGTAGTAGTAGTAGTAGAAGTAGGATAGTAGTAGTAGTATAAGTAGGATAGTAGTACTAGTAGTAGTAGTAGTAGAAGTAGACCAGTAGTAGCAGAAGTAGGATAGTAGTACTAGTAGTAGTAGTAGTAAGTAGGATAGTAGTACTAGTAGTAGGATAGTAGTAGTAGTAGTAGAAGTAGTAGTAGTAGTAGAATTAGACCAGTAGTAGCAGAAGTAGGATAGTAGTACTAGAGTAGAAGTAGGATAGTAGTAGTAGTAGAAGTAGGATAGTAGTAGTAGTAGTAGTAGTAGTAGAAGTAGACTAGTAGTAGTAGTAGTAGACTACTAGTAGTAGTAGTAGAAGTAGGATAGTAGTAATAGTAGTAGTAGCAGAAGTAGGATGAAAAGTAGTACTAGTAGGGTAGTAGAAAGTAGTAGTATTAGTAGTAGTAGAGTAGTAGTAGACTAGTCTACTAGTAGTAGTAGAAGTAGACTAGTAGTAGTATTAGAAGTAGACTAGTAGTAGTAGAAGTAGACCAGTAGTAGTACTGGTAGTAGTAGTAGTACAAGTAGAAGTAGTGGTAGTAGTAGAAGCAGACTAGTAGTAGTAGTGGGTAGTAGTAGTAGGCTATACTCAGCCTTGTCTCAGGATGTTAAGTTGGTGGTTGAAGATATCCCTGTAGTGGTGTGGGGGCTGTGCTTTGGCAAAGTGGGTGGGGTTATATCCTTCCTGTTTTGCCCTGTCCGGGTGTCCTCGGATGGGGCCACAGTGTCTCCTGACCCCTCCTGTCTCAGCCTCCAGTATTTATGCTGCAGTAGTTTATGTGTCAGGGGGCTAGGGTCAGTTTGTTATATCTGGAGTACCTCTCTGTCCTATTCGGTGTCCTGTGTGAATTTAAGTGTGCTCTCTCTAATTCTCTCTTTCTCTCATTCTTTCTCTCTCTCGGAGGACCTGAGCCCTAGGACCATGCCTCAGGACTACCTGACATGATGACTCCTTGCTGTCCCCAGTCCACCTGGCCGTGCAACTGCTCCAGTTTCAACTGCTCTGCCTATTATTGGACCATGCTGGTCATTTATGAACATTTGAACATCTTGGCCATGTTCTGTGAAGTAGTAGTAGTAGTAGTAGTAGTAGTAGTAGTAGAAGTAAACTAGTAGTAGTAGTAGTAGAAGTAAACTAGTAGTAGTAGTAGTAGAAGTAGACTAGTAGTAGTTGTTGTAGAAGTAGACTAGTACTAGTTGTAGTAGTAGAAGTAGACTACTAGTAGTAGTTGTAGTAGTAGAAGTAGACTAGTAGTAGTAGTAGACTAGTACTAGTAAGTAGAAGTAGATCAGTAGTAGTAGAAGTAGTAGTAGTAGTAGTAGATCAGTAGTAGTAGTAGTAGCAGTAGACTAGTAGTAGTAGAAGTAAGTAGACCAGTAGTCATAGTAGTAGATCAGTAGTAGTAGTAGTAGTAGTAGACTAGTAATAGTAGAAGTAGAAGTAGATCAGTAATTGTAGAAGTAGACCAGTAGTTGTAGTAGTAGAAGTAGGAGTAGACCAGTAGTAGTAGTCGTAGTAGGAGAAGTAGACCAGTAGTAGTAGTAGAAGTAGTAGTAGTAAAAGTAGACCAGTAGTAGTAGAAGTCAAAGTAGACCAGTAGTAGTAGTACTAGTAGTAGTAGTAGACTAGTAGTAGTAGAAGAATGGTAGTAGTAGAAGTAGACTAGCAATAGTAAGTAGTAGAATAAACTTGTAGTAAACAATACGATCAGAACAGGAGGACATCTTAGAGTACATATGTAGTATAGTAGTAGTAGTAGACTAGTAGTTGACTAGTAGTAGGATTATTAACATTAGTAGTAGTAACAGTAGTAGTAGCAACATTAGTAGTAGTAGTAACAGTAGTAACAGTAGTAGTAGTAGTATAGTAGTAACATTAGTAACAGTAGTAGTTGTAGTTGTAGTAGTCGTCGTAGAAGTAGTATTGTAGCAGTAGCTAGAGTAGTAGTAGTAGTAGAAGTAGTAGTAACAGTAGTAGCAGAGTAGTAGTTTCGTAGCAGTAGCAGATTAGTAGTTTAGTAGTGACAATACAATACAATAGTAGAGTAGCAATAGTAGTAGCAGTAGCAGATTAGTAGTTTAGTATGGACAATACAACAACATTAGTAGTAGCAGTATAGTATAAACAGTAGCAGATTAGCAGATTAGTAGTGACAATACAATAACAATTGTAGTAGCAGTAGAGTAGTATAAACAGTAGCAGATTAGTAGATTAGTAATTTATTAAATTAGCAGATTAGTAGTTTATTAGATTAGCAAATTAGTAGATTGGTAGATTAGTAGTTTATTAGATTAGCAGATTGGTGGATTAGCAGATTAGCAGATAAGAAGATTAGCAGATTAGTAGTTTATTAGATTAGCAGATTAGTAGTTTATTAGATTAGCAGATTAGTAGTTTATTAGATTAGCAGATTAGTGGATTAGCAGATTAGTAGATTACTAGTTTATTAGATTAGCAGATCAGTAGATTATTAGAATAGTAGATTGGTAGTTTGTTAGATTATCAGATTATTAGTTTATTAGATTAGCATATTAGTAGATTAGTAGTTTATTAGATTATCAGATTAGTAGATTAGCAGATTAGTAGATTACTAGTTTATTAGATTAGCAGATCAGTAGATTATTAGAATAGTAGATTGGTAGTTTATTAGATTAGCAGATTATTAGTTTATTAGATTAGCATATTAGTAGATTAGTAGTTTATTAGATTAGCAGATTAGTAGATTAGCAGATTAGTAGATTAGTAGTTTATTAGATTAGCAGATTAGCAGTTTATTAGATTAGCAGATTAGTAGATTAGTAGATTGGTAGTTTATTAGATTAGCAGATTATCAGATTAGTAGATTAGCAGATTAGTAGATTAGTAGTTTATTAGATTAGCAGATTAGCAGTTTATTAGATTAGCAGATTAGTAGATTAGTAGATTGGTAGTTTATTAGATTAGCAGATTATCAGATTAGTAGATTAGCAGATTAGTAGATTGGTAGTTTATTAGATTAGCAGATTATTAGTATATTAGATTAGCATATTAGTAGATTAGTAGTTTATTAGATTAGCAGATTAGCAGATTAGTAGATTAGTAGTTTATTAGATTAGCAGATTAGTAGTTTATTAGATTAGCAGATTAATAGATTAGCAGATTAGTAGATTAGCAGATCAGTAGTTTATTAGATTAGCAGATCAATAGATTAGTAGTTTATTAGATTAGCAGATTAGTAGATTAGTAGTTTATTAGATTAGCAGATTAGTGGTTTATTAGATTAGTAGATTATTAGATTAGCAGATTAGTAGATTAGCAGTGACAATATATTAACAATAGTAGAGTAGGAGTGGTAGAGTAGTATTTCTAGTAGAAGCATTTAGTAATAGTAGCAACATACGATCTGTCCATCTGACCCCATTATCTCCTTGATGTCCTCTTGGACCGGGCAGCCCTGGACCTCCTAAACAAACAGAGGAGGACACACACACCGCAATGTTCTATGAAAGAAGGAGTGTACTGTATCTTAGTGGAGAAACTCCCCATGTTGTCTTTTCCCTGAGAGTTACTGCTGAATCATGTACCCAGAATGCATTGCAAAATTCTCCTCTAATCCCCCACCATTAGAGAGGAAGCTTCTCTGACCTTAGATCCTTTAGGGCCGAGATCCCCATGAAGACCTGGCTTCCCCTGTAGACCAGGTTCACCCTGGGAATGACAGAATACATGTTAGCCTTTGTTTGAACTCAATATTGATGGTCAAATATTTACACAAACAGACATCATATTTTCAGTCAGCCATTGTTCTTCTTATGGGCAGTTTGCCTGGAATGTGTCTGAATGCAGCAGGAACTGAAGCAGACGGTATTTCATCTATTGGTATTACAGCATGTGCACTCTTGAAAATGAAGGTTCCCATGGGAGAACCTTTTAAGAACCCTTTTGGGTTCCATGTAGGACATTTATAAGCCTCTGCGGAAAGGGTTCTACTTCTTCAAAGGGTTCTCCCACAGGAACAGCCAATGAAGGCTATTAGGATGTAGGTGGAATAAACATTTCTAAGACTGTAGCATAACATTCCTATGTAGTATCTACTGTATCACACAACCACCCTCTGTAGGCATAGCAGAAGCTTAGAGGTGTGGCCCGGACCTTGCCTCCTTTAGGTCCGCCTGGTCCGTTAAGTCCCATAAGTCAGAGGTCTCCTGGTCGCCCTAACGACAGACATATAAACATTTACATTTAACATTTAAGTCATTTGGCAGGCGGCTCTTATCCAGAGCCAATAATTATTGTTTAACAAAGGTCATCCTTTGCATTTAATATTTAACTTATCATTTCAGAATGTATCTCTTAGCCAAGTTTGCATACAGGTTGGCTTTTTGGTCCCGGTTCACCGTTGAGTCCAGTTAGTTTAGAAAAGAAATTCAGCACTACTGAACTACACAGCACCAGAACTACTAAACTTACTGAACTACAACACTACTTACAGCACCACTGAACTACAGCAGAAACGCTACTGAACAGCACTACTGAACTACAGCACTACTGAACTGCACTACTACTAAACTAGCTACCACTACTGAACTACAGCACTACTGAACTACAGCTGAACTACTGAACTAGAGCACTACAGCACTAGAACTACAGCACTGAACTACTGAACTACAGCACCACTGAACTACTGAACTGAACTACTGAACTAGAGCACTACTGAACTACTGAACTACAGCACTACAGCACTACTGAACTACAGCACTACTGAACACCAGCACCACTGAACTACAGCACTACTGAACTACAGCTCTACTGAACTACTGAACTACAGCACAACTGAACACCAGCACTACAAGACTACTGAACTACAGCACTACTGAACTACAGCACTACTGAACTAATGAATTACAGCACTACTGAACTACAGCACTACTGAACTACAGCACTACAACACTACTGAACTACTAAACTACAGCACTACTGAACTACTGAACTACAGCTCTACTGAACTACTGAACTACAGCACAACTGAACTACAGCACTACTGAACTATGGCACTACAGCACTACTGAACTACAGCATTACTGAACTACAGCACTACTGAACTACTGAACTACAGCATTACTGAACTACAGCACTTCTGAACTACAGCACTACAGCACTACTGAACTACTAAACTACAGCACTACTGAACTACTGAACTACAGCTCTACTGAACTATAGCACTACTGAACTACAGCACTACTGAACTATAGCACTACAGCACTACTGAACTACAGCACTACTGAACTACTGAACTACAGTACTACTGAACTAATGAACTACTGAACTACTCAACTGCTGAACTACAGCACTACTGAACTATAGCACTACAGCACTAATGAACTACTGAACTACAGAACGGTTAATGACAAGGATAGCCAGGTCTATGTAAGTCACTCACTGGTATTCCCTTCCTTCCTGGTAAGCCTGGAATCCCAGGACTTCCTGGATAACTCTGAAAGGAAGAAGAAAGATTAGATGATTTATCAATGTGATAACAAGTGGCTCTTCACGACGTCTTCAAGGAGAGAATCCTTCTTGAGCTGTGATGTCGTTAGCTAGTGCACATTAAATGTGCATGATTGTGTTGTTTCTGTTCGGTCCAGGTAAGAGTGTGTTATGATGCGTCACTGTACCGGTGGTCCAGCTTCTCCAAGAGGGCCAGTGGGACCTGGCTTTCCGTTATGACCAGGGTCTCCCTAGGAATATCACACATTAAACACACTGGTCTGTAAAACACTGTACATAAACTAGGTTGAGTAAACACACTGGTCTATAAAACACTGTACATAAACGAGGTTTAGTAAACCCACTAGTCTGTAAAACACTGTACATAAACTAGGTTTAGTAAACCCACTGGTCTGTAAAACACTGTACATAAACTAGGTTTAGTAAACCCACTAGTCTGTAAAACACTGTACATAAACTAGGTTTAGTAAACCCACTAGTCTGTAAAACACTGTAGATAAACTAGGTTTAGTAAACCCACTAGTCTGTAAAACACTGAACATAAACTAGGTTTAGTAAACCCAGTGGTCTATAAAACACTGTACATAAACTAGGTTTAGTAAACCCACTAGTCTGTAAAACACTGTACATAAACTAGGTTTAGTAAACCCACTAGACTGTAAAACACTGTACA
>NW_027013583.1:0-10000 GCF_036934945.1 Oncorhynchus masou masou | reverse complement strand
CACCAGTCTGGTATGGGTCCTTATAAGAACCTTCCTGTACCCTTCAACACCAGTCTGGTATGGGTCCTTATAGAACCTTCCTGTACCCTTCAACACCAGTCTGGTATGGGTCCTTATAGAACCTTCCTGTACCCTTCAACACCAGTCTGGTATGAGTCCTTATAGAACCTTCCTGTACCCTTCAACACCAGTCTGGTATGGGTCCTATAGAACCTTTCTGTACCCTTCAACACCAGTCTGGTATGGGTCCTTATAGAACCTTCCTGTACCCTTCAACACCAGTCTGGTATGGGTCCTATAGAACCTTCCTGTACCCTTCAACGCCAGTCTGGTATGGGTCCTTATAGAACCTTCCTGTACCCTTCAACACCAGTCTGGTATGGGTCATATAGAACCTTCCTGTACCCTTCAACACCAGTCTGGTATAGGTCCTTATAGAACCTTCCTATACCCTTCAACACCAGTCTGGTATGGGTCCTTATAGAACCTTCCTGTACCCTTCAACACCAGTCTGGTATGGGTCCTTATAGAACCTTCCTGTACCCTTCAAAACCAGTCTGGTATGGGTCCTTACAGTACCTTCAACACCAGTCTGGTATGGGCCTTCTGTACCCTTCAACACCAGTCTGGTATGGGTCCTTACAGTACCTTCAACACCAGTCTGGTATGAGTCTTTATAGAACCTTCCTAATACCCTTCAACACCAGTCTGGTATGGGTCTTTACAGTACCTTCAACACCAGTCTGGTATGGGTCCTTTAGCCTTTCAGCACCAGTCTGGTATGGGTCTTTACAGTACCTTCAACACCAGTCTGGTATGGGTCTTTATAGAACCTTCAACACCAGTCTGGTATGGGTCTTTATAGAACCTTCAACACCAGTCTGGTATGGGTCCTTACAGCACCTTCAACACCAGTCTGGTATGGGTCTTTATAGAACCTTCAACACCAGTCTGGTATGGGTCTTTACAGCACCTTCAACACCAGTCTGGTATGGGTCTTTACAGCACCCAAAACTCCCTTGTCTAATTTCCCTGCTTAGTGGTAGAAGAATGAGAATTTTACTCAGACACCATATGGTCTGTTCCTTGGGCCCAAGGACCCTGCTCAGTGCATTAGATCATTAATATTACTTTGAGGAGGGCATCCCAATGACATGACTTTGAGGAGGGCATCCCAATGACATGACTTTGAGGAGGGCATCCCAATGACATGACTTTGAGGAGGCATCCCAATGATATTACTTTGAGGGGGCATCCCAATGACATGACTTTGAGGAGGGGGCATCCCAATTATATTACATTGAGGGAGGGGGCATCCCAATGATATTACATTGAGGAGGGGGCATCCCAATGATATTACATTGAGGAGGGCATCCCAATGATATTACATTGAGGAGGGGGCATCCAATGACATTACATTGAGGAGGGGGCATCCCAATGACATGACTTTGAGGAGGGGGGCATCCCAATGATATTACATTGAGGAGGGGGTATCCCAATGACATTACATTGAGGAGGGCATCCCAATGATAATACATTGAGGGGGGTATCCCAATGATATTACATTGAGGAGGGCATCCCAATGATATTACCTGAGGAGGGGGCATCCCAATGATATTACATTGAGGAGGGGTATCCCAATGATATTACATTGAGGGCATCCCAATGATATTACATTGAGGGGGGCATCCCAATGATATTACATTGAGGAGGGGGCATCCCAATGATATTACATTGAGGGGGCATCCCAATGATATTACCTTGAGGAGGGGCATCCCAATGATATTACATTGAGGGGGGGGGCATCCCAATGATATTACATTGAGGAGGGGGCATCCCAATGATATTACATTGAGGGGGGGCATCCCAATGATATTACATTGAGGAGGGGGCATCCCAATGATTACATTGAGGGGGCATCCCAATGATATTACATTGGAGGGGGGCATCCCAATGATATTACCTTGAGGAGGGGGCATCCCAATGATATTACATTGAGGGGGGCATCCCAATGATATTACCTTGAGGAGGGGCATCCCAATGATATTACATTGAGGAGGGGCATCCCAATGATATTACCTTGAGGGGGGGCATCCCAATGACATTACCTTGGAGGAGGGGGCATCCCAATGACATTACCGAGGGGGGCATCCCAAATGGCAACCTATTCTCCATATAGTTTACTTGTTTTGATCAGGGCTTGATAGTGCACTATATAGGGAATAGCGGGCCTTGTAGTGCACCAAATAGGGAATAGGGGGCCATGTAGTGCACTATATAGGGAATAGCGGGCCTTGTGGTGCACCAAATAGGGAATAGGGGGCCATGTAGTGGACTACATAGGGAATAGGGGGCCATGTAGTGCATTATATAAGGAATAGGGGGAATATAGTGCCTATATGAATAGGGGCCATGTAGTGCACTACATAGGGAATAGGGGGCCATGTAGTGCAATCCATAGGGTATGAAGGGCCATGTAGTGCACTACATAGGGAATAGGGGGCCATGTATTGTACTACATAGGGTATGGGGGCCATGTAGTGCACTACATAGGGAATAGGGGGCCATGTAGTGTACTACATAGGGAATAGGGGGCCATGTAGTGTACTACATAGGGTATAGGGGGCCATATACTGCACTACATAGGAAGAGGGGGCCATTTGGAGCCACACCCAAAGCGACTCTAAAATAAATGCTTACCGTAGACTTAATAAATATGGTTAGGTCCATTAACTAATTATAAATATTAAAATACTTTAAAAACAAATCACCTCAGAGTAGGAAGGAAGCAGGCAGCCATGGCTGATTTGAAAAGCCCTGTGACAACATGCCAATTTCTTTCTCTTCAAATATTCGAAAAGTTAGCGAAAAAAAAGAAACAAACTGCTTTAGCGGCCAGTTCATAAATAAAAATCCAGAAGTAGATAAATTAAATAATGTAATGGATTAGAAGTGAGAGGGCAGCAAGCTTTGAGCTGTGTGGATGTATAAATCACAGGAGGAAGCTGGAACGGAGAGCTGGCTGGGACAAATCAAACAGCTGTACAACACAAGCACAAAATCTGCAATATCTAACTACGTAAAATGAATATTCTCCTCAAAGGGGTGAGTAATGTCTGGGGTGAACATGTGTACATTATAAACACAGAGGGAGAAATGTACTGTACTTCACATGAGACCGGACCTGACAACATGGTTCTGTTACAGAGTGGAACATGAGACCGGACCTGACAACAGAGTGGAGAATGAGACAAGACCTGACCACAGAGTGGAGCATGAGACCGGACCTGACCACAGAGTGGAGCATGAGACCGGACCTGACAACAGAGTGGAGCATGAGACAAGACCTGACAACAGAGTGGAACATGAGACAAGACCTGACAACAGAGTGGAGCATGAGACAAGACCTGACAACAGAGTGGAGCATGAGACAAGACCTGACAACAGAGTGGAGCATGAGACCGGACCTGACAACAGAGTGGAACATGAGACAAGACCTGACAACAGAGTGGAGCATGAGACCGGACCTGACAACAGAGTGGAGCATGAGACAAGACCTGACAACAGAGTGGAGCATGAGACCGGACCTGACAACAGAGTGGAACATGAGACAAGACATGACAACAGAGTGGAGCATGAGACCGGACCTGACAACAGAGTGGAGCATGAGACAAGACCTGACAACAGAGTGGAGCATGAGACCGGACCTGACAACAGAGTGGAACATGAGACCGGACCTGACCACAGAGTGGAGCATGAGACAAGACCCGACAACATGGTTCTGTTACAGAGTGGAACACGAGACAGGACCTGACAACAGAGTGGAACATGAGACCGGACCTGACAACATGGTTCTGTTACAGAGTGGAACACGAGACAGGACCTGACAACAGAGTGGAGAATGAGACAAGACCTGACAACAGAGTGGAGAATGAGACAAGACCTGACCACAGAGTGGAGAATGAGACAAGACCTGACAACAGAGTGGAACATGAGACAAGACCTGACCACAGAGTGGAGCATGAGACAGGACATGACAACAGAGTGGAGCATGAGACCGGACCTGACAACATGGTTCTGTTACAGAGTGGAACACGAGACAGGACCTGACAACAGAGTGGAACATGAGACCGGACCTGACAACATGGTTCTGTTACAGAGTGGAACACGAGACAGGACCTGACAACAGAGTGGAACATGAGACAAGACCCGACAACATGGTTCTGTTACAGGGTGGAACATGAGACAAGACATGACAACAGAGTGGAGCATGAGACCGGACCTGACAACAGAGTGGAGCATGAGACAGGACCTGACAACAGAGTGGAACATGAGACCGGACCTGACAACAGAGTGGAACATGAGACCGGACCTGACAACAGAGTGGAACATGAGACAAGACCCGACAACATGGTTCTGTTACAGAGTGGAACATGAGACCGGACCTGACAACAGAGTGGAACATGAGACAGGACCCGACAACATGGTTCTGTTACAGAGTGGAACATGAGACCGGACCTGACAACAGAGTGGAACATGAGACCGGACCCGACAACAGAGTGGAACATGAGACAAGACCCGACAACATGGTTCTGTTACAGGGTGGAACATGAGACCGGACCTGACCACAGAGTGGAAGACCCGACAACATGGTTCTGTTACAGAGTGGAACATGAGACAGGACATGACAACAGAGTGGAACATGAGACAGGACCCGACAACATGGTTCTGTTACAGGGTGGAACATGAGACCGGACCTGACAACAGAGTGGAACATGAGACAAGACCCGACAACATGGTTCTGTTACAGAGTGGAACATGAGACAGGACCCGACAACAGAGTGGAACATGAGACAGGACATGACAACATGGTTCTGTTACAGGGTGGAACATGAGACAGGACATGACAACACGATTCTGTTACAGGGTGGAACATGAGACAGGACATGACAACATGGTTCTGTTACAGAGTGGAACATGAGACAAGACCCGACAACATGGTTCTGTTACAGAGTGGAACATGAGACAAGACCCGACAACACGGTTCTGTTACAGAGTGGAACATGAGACAGGACATGACAACACGGTTCTGTTACAGGGTGGAACATGAGACAGGACGTGACAACAGAGTGGAACATGAGACAGGACATGACAACAGAGTGGAACATGAGACAGGACATGACAACAGAGTGGAACATGAGACAGGACATGACAACAGAGTGGAACATGAGACAGGACATGACAACAGAGTGGAACATGAGACAGGACATGACAACAGAGTGGAGCATGAGACAGGACATGACAACAGAGTGGAACATGAGACAGGACATGACAACAGAGTGGAACATGAGACAGGACATGACAACAGAGTGGAACATGAGACAGGACATGACAACAGAGTGGAACATGAGGCAGGACATGACAACATGGTTCTGTTACAGGGTGGAACATGAGACAGGACATGACAACATTGTTCTGTTACAGGGTGGAACATGAGACAGGACATGACAACATGGTTCTGTTACAGGGTGGAACATGAGACAGGACATGACAACATGGTTCTGTTACAGGGTGGAACATGAGACAGGACATGACAACATGGTTCTGTTACAGGGTGGAACATGAGACAGGACATGACAACAGAGTGGAACATGAGACAGGACATGACAACATGGTTCTGTTACAGAGTGGAACATGAGACAGGACATGACAACATGGTTCTGTTACAGGGTGGAACATGAGACAGGACCTGACAACATGGTTCTGTTACAGAGTGGAACATGAGACAGGACATGACAACATGGTTCTGTTACAGAGTGGAACATGAGACAGGACATGACAACATGGTTCTGTTACAGAGTGGAACATGAGACAGGACATGACAACACGGTTCTGTTACAGGGTGGAACATGAGACAGGACATGACAACAGAGTGGAACATGAGACAGGACCCGACAACATGGTTCTGTTACAGGGTGGAACATGAGACAGGACCTGACAACATGGTTCTGTTACAGAGTGGAACATGAGACAGGACCCGACAACATGGTTCTGTTACAGAGTGGAACATGAGACAGGACATGACAACATGGTTCTGTTACAGGGTGGAACATGAGACCGGACCTGACAACAGAGTGGAACATGAGAGAGGACATGACAACACGATTCTGTTACAGAGTGGAACATGAGACAGGACATGACAACATGGTTCTGTTACAGGGTGGAACATGAGACAGGACCTGACAACATGGTTCTGTTACAGAGTGGAACATGAGACAGGACCCGACAACATGGTTCTGTTACAGAGTGGAACATGAGACAGGACATGACAACATGGTTCTGTTACAGGGTGGAACATGAGACCGGACCTGACAACAGAGTGGAACATGAGACAGGACATGACAACACGATTCTGTTACAGAGTGGAACATGAGACAGGACATGACAACACGGTTCTGTTACAGAGTGGAACATGAGACAGGACATGACAACATGGTTCTGTTACAGGGTGGAACATGAGACAGGACCCGACAACATGGTTCTGTTACAGAGTGGAACATGAGACAGGACATGACAACATGGTTCTGTTACAGAGTGGAACATGAGACAGGACAACATGGTTCTGTTACAGGGTGGAACATGAGACAGGACATGACAACATGGTTCTGTTACAGGGTGGAACATGAGACAGGACATGACAACATGGTTCTGTTACAGGGTGGAACATGAGACAGGACATGACAACATGGATCTGTTACAGAGTGGAACATGAGACAGGACCCGACAACATGGTTCTGTTACAGAGTGGAACATGAGACAGGACATGACAACATGGTTCTGTTACAGAGTGGAACATGAGACAGGACATGACAACATGGTTCTGTTACAGGGTGGAACATGAGACAGGACCCGACAACATGGTTCTGTTACAGAGTGGAACATGAGACAGGACATGACAACATGGATCTGTTACAGAGTTGAACATGAGACAGGACATGACAACACGGTTCTGTTACAGAGTGGAACATGAGACAGGACATGACAACACGGTTCTGTTACAGAGTGGAACATGAGACAGAGACATGACAACATGGTTCTGTTACAGAGTGGAACATGAGACAGGACATGACAACACGGTTCTGTTACAGAGTGGAACATGAGACAGGACATGACAACACGGTTCTGTTACAGAGTGGAACATGAGACAGGACATGACAACATGGTTCTGTTACAGAGTGGAACATGAGACAGGACATGACAACACGGATCTGTTACAGAGTGGAACATGAGACAGGACATGACAACACGGATCTGTTACAGAGTGGAACATGAGACAGGACATGACAACACGGATCTGTTACAGAGTGGAACATGAGACAGGACATGACAACACGGTTCTGTTACTGAGTAAAAGCAGTCAACCATTAGTATGGAATCCAAGATGTCCATCTAGCTAGTTATTCATTCTGAGAATACCACGCCATGGGGACCAATCGTTGTCCAATTAGTCTACAGATCGAGAGTGCTGAACGTCCCTTACACTAGGTCTGCTGGGCTGGGTCAGATGGTCTCTCTCTCTCCTCCCCTGCCAGTCCGTCTGTCTGCCCAGAGCTGGGTCAGACGGTCTCTCTCTCTCCCTCCCCGCCAGTCCGTTCATCTGCCCAGAGCTGGGTCAGACGGTCCCTCTCCCACCCTGCCAGTCCGTTCATCTTCCCAGAGCTGGGTCAGACGGTCTCTCTCTCTCTCCCTCCCCGCCAGTCCGTTCATCTGCTCAGAGCTGGGTCAGACGGTCTCTCTCCCACCCTGCCAGTCCGTCTGTCTGCCCAGAGCTGGGTCAGACGGTCTCTCTCCGACCCTGCCAGTCCGTCTGTCTGCCCAGAGCTGGGTCAGACGGCCCTCTCTCTCTCCCTCCCCGCCAGTCCGTTCATCTGCCCAGAGCTGGGTCAGACGGTCTCTCTCCCACCCTGCCAGTCCGTTCATCTTCCCAGAGCTGGGTCAGACGGTCTCTCTCTCTCTCCCTCCCCGCCAGTCCGTTCATCTGCTCAGAGCTGGGTCAGACGGTCTCTCTCCGACCCTGCCAGTCCGTCTGTCTGCCCAGAGCTGGGTCAGACGGTCTCTCTCCGACCCTGCCAGTCCGTCTGTCTGCCCAGAGCTGGGTCAGACGGTCTCTCTCTCTCCCTCCCCGCCAGTCCGTCTCATCTGCCCAGAGCTGGGTCAGACGGCCTCTCTCCGACCCCGCCAGTCCGTTCATCTGCCCAGAGCTGGGTCAGACGGTCTCTCTCTCTCCTCCCCCGCCAGTCCGTTCATCTGCCCAGAGCTTTCATGTGTCTGTGTTTGAAACATAATCCTTTTCCTCCTTCCAGAGAAATAACATCCATCTATCATTTCTTAGAAAAAAGGTAATCTTTGATCTCTCCTTCTCTCTTTCTATCTCTTTCTACATTCTTGTATACAGAAGACTTTTGGAGAGAATCAGATTTCAGCCAAACAAACCCAATCTCTCCCTGTTTGACCCTGATTTCTGTTGGAGAAAAAAATCTCTGATTTGGACTCATCATTCCAAAGGACAGATTTCCACCGGTCTGATGTCCATTGCTTGTGTTTCTTGGCCCAAGCAAGTCTCTTCTTATTATTGGTGTCCTTTACTAGTGTTTTGTTTTGCAGCAATTCGACAATGAAGGCCTGATTCACGCAGTCTCCTCTGAATAGTTGATGTTGAGATGTGTCTGTTACTTGAACTCTGTGAAGCATTTATTTGGGCTGCAATCTGAGGTGCAGTTAACTCTACTGAACTTATCCTCTGCAGCAGAGGTAACTCTGGGTCTTCCTTTCCTGTGGCGGTCCTCATGAGAGACAGGTAACTCTACTGAACTTATCCTCTGCAGCAGAGGTAACTCTGGGTCTTCCTTTCCTGTGGCGGTCCTCATGAGAGACAGGTAACTCTGGGTCTTCCTTTCCTGTGGCGGTCCTCATGAGAGACAGGTAACTCTGGGTCTTCTTTTCCTGTGGCGGTCCTCATGAGAGACAGGTAACTCTAATGAACTTATCCTCTGCAGCAGAGGTAACTCTGGGTCTTCCTTTCCTGTGGCGGTCCTCATGAGAGCCAGTTTCATCATAGCGCTTGATGGTTTTTGCAACTGCCCTTGAAGAAACTTTCAAAGTTCTTGAAATGTTCTGTATACCACCCATTTATTGTCACAACACAACTGATTGGCTGAAATGCATTAAAAAAGAAGGACATTCCACAAATTAACTTTTAACAAGACACACCTGTTAATTGAAATGCATTCCAGGTGACTACCTCATGAAGCTGGTTGAGAGAATGCCAAGAGTGTGAAAAGCTGTCATCAATGCAAAGGGTGGCTCATTTCTCAAATATAAAATTATTTATATTTCGATGATTTGGTTACTACATGATTCCATATGTGTTATTTCATAGTTTTAATGTCTTCACTATTATTCTACAATGTAGAAAATAGTAAAAAAAATAAAGAAAAACTCTTGAATGATTAGGTGTGTCCAAACTCCTGACGGGTACTGTATGTTTTCAATTAGTAAAATATCAACACAGTGGGCCAAGCTGCGTGGAAAGGACCTCATTTGACCAGCTTTGTCTGCTGAGAACAACACATCAAATGATAAAAACAAATGAACAAATGTAAAACAGTAATGTTAAAGAGTAGTGTGAGGACCATGTCATAGTAAAATAGGTTCATTTGTTACTCTGATGAACCCTGTACCCTACCAGATTTAAGGCCAATGTAAAGAGGATGGAGGGATGGAGGGTCTGACTGTCTCAGAGGGTATAGGTTGTCTCAGAGGGTATAGGTTGTTTCAGAGGGTATAGGTTGTCTCAGAGGGTATAGTCTGTCTCAGAGGGTATAGGTTGTTTCAGAGGGTATAGGTTGTCTCAGAGGGTATAGTCTGTCTCACAGGGCATAGTTGTCTCAGAGGGTATAAGTTGTCTCACAGGGTTTTAAGTTGTCTCACAGGGTATAGT